>NW_006768788.1:493627-603817 GCF_000204055.1 Melampsora larici-populina 98AG31
GCACCCATCCCTACCTTTTTAATCTCTTCATAATTTTATGTGTACACTCCTTTTAATAAAATCTAATTTTCTTTCTAACGACACTCAACTTAATAATACCTTGCAATTCATAATTCTCAATTCACAATTCTTCTTCACGGGAAATGAGAACTAGCAGGAAGCAACAAGACACACGAGAAGAATTGGAGATAAGTGAAGTGAGTGAACAAGATGAAAGAAGAAAAGGAGAGATAGAAGAAGAAAGAAAGGACAAGAGTCAAAAAGAAGAAAGAAACGTAGAGCGGGAAATTTGGCCTACAAAAGCAAGGTGCAAAATGAACATCGATACGTGGGAGAGAGAGCTAGAGAAACACAAACTATCCGATTTCTACGACTTCGTAATCGAAGGATTCAGGAATGGCTTCGACCAAGGAATTCCAGTCCATTCGATTCAAGGAATGGACTATTACTGCCCTCCAAACCATAAATCAGCTATGTCAGCAAGAAAACAGATAGAAGATAGTATCGCGGAAGAGGTAAAAGCGAAGAGAATGATAGGACCCTTTACAAAAGAAGAGGTAGCAGAACATTTCAAATTCTTTTGATCTAGTCCAATGGGAGCCGTAATAAATGGTGACGGTTCCTTTAGACCTATCAACGACTTGTCATTCCCGAAAAACGATCCGAATATACCCAGCGTTAACTCCTTCGTGAATAAGGATGACTTTAAGACGACCTGGGACAACTTCTCAAGAGTGTACTCCTTCATAGCAAACTCGGAACACAAACTACTGATAGTGCTATTCGACTGGCTAAAAGCCTATCGACAAATTCCAACAAGGCCAGATCAGTGGCCATACCTCTTATTGATGGATTTCGAAGGACGACTTTACATTGACCTGTTCATCTCATTCGGAGGAGTTGCTGGCTGCGGAAGTTTTGGAGGACCCGCAGACGCATGGAAAGACCTAATAAAGCAAGAATCCAACTGAAAGAAGCCTTCCGCTGGGTAGATGACAATCTGCTCATCAAGAAAGCAGATTCGACAACCCACATGGACGAGATAGTAAAGTACAGCTCAGAATTAGGCGTGAAAACAAACGAAACGAAATTTTCGCACTTCAGCGACCAACAAAAGTATATTGGTTTTCTATGGAACACATCAGAAAAAACAGTGGAATTACCGGAAAAGAAGCTAGAGCAAAGAATAGCTCAACTAGAAGAGTTTCTGAAAAAAACCGACTATACCCATAAAGAAGTCCAAAAGATGAACGGACGACTAAACCACGTAGCATACATTGCACCAAACTTAAGACGCTACCTATCTAACAACTTCAGATGGCTAGCAGAGTGGGTAAACCATGCGGCAAAAAGGAAGATGCCGACTGCAGTTAGAGAAGACATGAACAAATGGAGGGAGTCACTAGTGAACATCCCTAGAAGACTACTCTTAAGGACAAGAACCATCAACAATATAGGTTGGGTCGGAGACGCGTCAACGACCTTTGGGATAGGAGTAATTATCGGAAAAAACTGGGGACAATTCAAGTTGAAAGAAGGCTGGGAGACTCCACCAAGAGGCCCGAAAAGAGGGATAGCGTGGCTGGAAACAGTCGCAATACGGATGGGATTTCTAATGGCACAAAAATTACGCCAAGTAACTGGAGAGCGATTTCTGGTCCTGACGGACAACACCACAACAGAGGGAGTCCTCAGGAATGAGAGATCACGAGATTACTGGGTTAACGAGGAGTGGAAAGAGATCGCAGAGCTCTTATTCTTTCATGACTGTCAACTCGAGCAGAAGAGAGTAACTTCAGTCGACAACGCCGCCGACCTGCTCTCAAGAGGCTTACCTTCCTCGAAGGAATGGTACAGACAAGTTCACGTAGACATCCCGAAAGATCTGAAGACTTGTTTGGTCGATGTAACTCTAGAACAGTAAGAACATCACAAAGGTAAGTAAAAAGACCGTGCGTCACATAAGAATCGTTTTTCCCAAAGAGGCTAACAGATTCCGCCGGCCGAGAACAGACTCTCATGCAACAACCTTCCGGGAACATAAGTCCCACAGTCCTTTGCTTGGCTCGATGGAGAATGCAAATCGGTTCCTTACACACGCTAGCCACCTCCCAAGTTCCTTGAACACAAACGACTGACTTTATCCATACACACCCCTTCCTCGTCAACGCATAAATACCAATTTTCATTAGTACCACTGTAGCCTGGACCTCATCCCTACGTTAATCCCCCTGTCTCGACCTCTCGAAACCCAAAGTCAACTGGAAACGGTCGACCTAAGCCTGATACCAACGCTTCAGCTCAGCACGACTAGACCAAGTCACCACAACACTCAGGTGAGGCCTTTTGTGTTGGGCTATTCACATGCCAAAGACGTAACTAATGCAGATGACTTGCAAAGGAAACGTAGAGGACAATAAGACCTTCACGACACACTAATACCTACGAGACCGCGGTACCAAATCGAGCAGCGATGAAAGATCTGACAACCTTCCTTAGAATCCAAGACAATGTCCCCTTGAGACTGAACACCGCCCAACGACACATGCTACGGGCGGCTGGGAATAGGTCAACTTTGGAATCCTATGCGTCAGGAGTGAAAAAGTTCAAGACTTTTACGAAAGAGAGAAAAATGAAGGCTTTCCCTGCAACCGAATCAATGGTCGAAGAATTCATCGTTTGGGCTGGCGAAAGCTGGGATAGGAAGAATACCAACAAACCCATAAAAGTTTTGACGATACGAAAATACCTCACTGCCATAAGGACCTGGCATGCCTTCCATGGCTTCTGTTTCCCCGACATACAACTCACACGCCTAAAGTCCATCCTACGAGCTACAGCAAGACTAGAAGCACGCGCTCCGACACAAACGCTCAACCGTAAACCTGTCACACCAAAGTCCTTAATAATCTTAATCGGTAGCATTGCAGAACACGAAGCAGACCCGGAAGGCCTCTCCGCAATCGCACTCACAGCGTACTGGGGTCTGGCTCGCCTAGGCGAACTAGTATGCAAAACAGTGGCATACGACAAACACGGCTACTCGTCAGTGCTTCGATCTCAGATCTCCTTCCATAAGTCTGCAGGTATCGACGTAGCGGTTATTCAATTGCATGAAGCGAAAAATGCAGCCCCGGGAGAGACCCAAAGTTTGGTACTTCGACAAACAGGCGGGGTTCTGTGCCCTGTGGCGGCACTACGACGCTTAACCAACTCATTCTTCTGGGAAAACGACCCACGACTCTTCCTGATGAGAGGACCAAATGGAGTGGTAGGGATCACACGAGCACACATGGTGAAGACGATGTCAGCAGCCTGGGACCCTTCATCAAGGTTGACAGGACACTCCTTCAGAATAGGAGGCGCGACTTTACTCACGAAGGCAGGGGTTTCAACTGATAAGATCAAGGATTTGGGCCGCTGGAAGTCGTCCTGTCACTCTCTCTACCAGCGGAATTGGAACAACCAAGAATGGGAAGCGGCGAAGAGAGCACTACGGATCTCAGAAGACACGATCCCTTGCTTCGAGACCGTACATGACCTCTCGGTGAACACATGGGTGTGACACGAGGAGAGAGAAGAGCCCCCCGAGGCGTGGCTGCGAGAGAACACCATTCAAGCAAAGAAGATCTCCGGTAGTCATGCATCGGCTGTTTCATCTCACTTGTCAGGTACCTTGTAGCGGTGTTGCCTTTATATTCTTGGAAAGCAATCTTTTCCCTTTTTCGAGCGATGCATTTTCACACCGCCAAAAGATGACGGTGAGCCCTCCCAATACATCAAATCCACTGCGCTTGACAACAGGTGGTGGGAAAGCCCTTCAGGCTCAGGCCTGCTGCCAGCCCAGAGAGTGGGGAGAAGGCCTTTCCCTACATACCCAGGTACCCGTACGATGATACGATACACCGTGTCCGTATCCGTGTAGCACGTCGACGTGCACACACCAAATACTTTTGATACATACTTGAAAGAGCCATTAAAGAGGTCTCCACCATAGGCATGTCTTCCCTTTGTCAACTGGGACGTTGGCACTCAGTTGACCCCAACTGCTGACAAAGGATCCCACAAATTCTTTTGTCAAATTATCATTCACAAAGGGTGCTCGGCACCGATCTCAGTCTAAAGCCTACCAAACACCTTTCTGTTTTTTATCAAAACTCTCCGTGTGTGCACGTCGACGTGCTACAAGGATACCGACATGGTGATAGGTCTCTTCCAGGGAGACCTCTCGTTTCAATCCTTTTGTGAACCTCACCTAGCTATCAGGCCCGCAGTAGGGAGAGTTCAAAAGGAACTATCCGTACAGGCGGCGCCTAACCCCCGTTGTTAATATCTTTCCTCACTTAGGTATAACCTAAGCAAGGAAAGAATGTACCCTTAAGGTATAAATGTTGAAGTTATAAATTGTAATGGATAGCCTCTTGCTCGAGGCACGAGGTGCAAGACATGTCCATGAATAGGGTAACTCGTAAGTTTAGGTAAAGCCAAGGGGACGGAAGGAATTTGGAATTACAGAATCCCAATCTGGAAACAATCTGTTCCAGAACGGGAAAAGGTCGTGCAACACATCTGAAGCAGAGAAGAAAGGATTCAGTAGAGAAGCTTTCCAACTTCTCCTGAGCAGACCTACTCCGCGTCTCCTTCCTGCAAGCATCTCTCCATTCTATCTTACTTCACTATTCACCATTCACAATTTTAAAACTTGCTCCTAGTTATTTAGGAACATTACTTTACTAACAAAATTTTGCCTCCCACCCACCCTCAGGTAATGAAACGCTAGATGGTGATCAAAAGGTGTACGTCGGTACACATAACCCGTACGATGATACAATAGGTCTCTTCCAGGGAGACCTCTCGTTTCGATCCTTTTGTGAACCTCACCTAGCTATCAGGCCCGCAGTAGGGAGAGTTCAAAAGGAACTATCCGTACAGGCGGCGCCTAACCCCCGTTGTTAATATCTTTCCTCACTTAGGTATAACCTAAGCAAGGAAAGAATGTACCCTTAAGGTATAAATGTTGAAGTTATAAATTGTAATGGACTGAGAAATGAAGCCATTCCATCAACAAAGAATTCATTTTATACACTGTGGAAAATACCTCGTAGCACGTCGATGTGCGCACACGACGAGATTTGAAAAAAAGGATAATGTTTTGTTGAAGTAAGTGTGCGCAAAGCAGCTCAGACCTGCATGATTGTCTCACGGAGGGCTTGCTTTCTGAGCACCTGGACAAAGGGATAGTCTTTGGATCCAAAGATCTGTTCAAAGGGAAAGTCTTCGGAGCCAAAGACCTGTTTAAAACTTCTATCATTCCACTATGACTTTCTTTTTGTGTGGTCAAGTCGAGGTGCTACCAAGAAATTTACACGGTGATAATTACAAGAAAAAGTTTCCTTTGAAAAGATGAAAAACATGTTTTGTTAAAAATCGTCGGTATATATACAATTTTGCAGAATTTTGCAATCTCAAATAAGATTACAAAATTCTTCTACCCGTTCCACCAATTCCACCTTTAGCCTAGCCCGTTTGACTCCACACACTGTGTACATGCTATTCAGGGTGAATTTGGATCAATACATAATTTGAAAACAATGAAAAGATCAATTACGTACTGATGAAGGCCGCATTGGAAAGTGGGCAAAGGTACCTGTTGGTGGCCCCTGAATTCCAGCATTCTATAAAATGGGAGAGAGGACAGGTTTGAGAAGGACGAAATCTGTTAAATGAATTCCAATACTGGAGACTAAAGAGTAAAGAGTGGAAGGATAACTGACGAAAATTATCTCCGCTTGGAACAATAGCGTAACGGACACATTGTTGTACGCTCGTTCCTGGGGGACCACCGATGAGTCTACAACCACTCATTGATACCCATTTATGATCTATAGATGCCATGTTGATAAAGCACGAGTTTAGAAGAGGGTTAGGGGAACACGATTAAAGATCAACAAAGGAGCATCACAACTTACTGTCTTTCTGGCAATTGGCCGTTAGGCACTTCCAATATTTTTCTGTGTTATCACCCAGCTTTTGACCACACTCTTTTGAAAATGAAGTGGAAATTAGAGCTTGTTTCTTTAGGGGCAATAAATGTGAATCCATTTTACTTACTTGCGTTTGATTCGAGGGTTAAGGTGCCAAATGATTCGGTACACACGACTGTCGTAAGTTTTTCTGAGAGTGTGAAAGCAAACTGTGTGATGCATATAGCAATGAATGCGATAAAAAACTTATGAGTGGATTGAAAGGAGGACATGTGTGTAAATGGAAAACAGATTGAAAAAGATATGAAAAAGATAGCATGCGATTGGGAGAGCGGTTGGAAACAGGCTTGAAATTTGGTAGAGCAGTATAAATAGCCACTTCGACCCACGGGGAAAGCCAGGGAAAGCCTTGGATAAGGCTGTAGAGCGGGGTTCATCAGGAATTTTGCGTAGTAGGGCGTAGTCTTGTCCTTCGCAACGCCTGTACTGTAATAATGGTTCTACCCTTTTTTCTGTATTCCACAAGGTCGCTTACAGAGAATTTGAGCACAGCGTACGTGTCACGTGAACAAGGAGAGCTAGGCAGCCTAAGCACACACCAGCCAAGCTCTTCAAGAGGATCCATCAGAGATGCATGAGCGTGTCCAGTGAATTATAGAGGTTTTCGAAAGAGACAAATCTTTGCGAACGAAATGAAATGGATTCAGATATTCTACATATATCATAATTCTCTTTTTCATCATAAGGTCTGACTCTAATTATCCCTTCATCAAGTATGTACTTCATTTGGAATTTCTTTTCCAGAAGCGAACTCATTTATCATGAATGGAATGCATTATGAGTATCAATGGCGTTGGGATAGATGAATACAATGATGGTAAAATGTTAATTTCTCCATCAACAAGATTTACTGCGTGTGCAACAATACGGGTGCAGTCACTTGCGCTGTCTGTGCTTAAGGCAAGATTTCATGATAAATCCAACTCGCAATGATACCTTGTGATAGTACAGCTATCCATCTCTGACGTACAAGATCATCCAAGGCAAGAGTTATCATATATCTCTTGAATAATTTGGTGAAGGTGATCTGACAGATCTGGGTTTGTTTCCTGATCTTGAGAACCTTGACTCGAGTGTCGGCCGAGTTCCTGATCATAAGCACTTTTTATCTGATGCTTGCTTGTGGAATACATTTGATTGTCTAGAGTCCTAGACCACATTATTTGATCTGATGTGGCAGAGGAGGGGGGTATCAATTGTGAAATGGAGTTATCCCATCAAGAAACGATTTCATTGTATAACTACAAAGAACGAAGAAAGCATTCAACATTATATACACAATTTTGGATTCGCAGAAAAGATTACAAAGATCTTCTGCCAATTGAACCAACTCCGCCAAAAGCCGGACCCGCAGGTCCCTTTTGCTCCGCACATTCTGTACATGCTAATGAGGGTGATGGACAAAGTGAATTGGGAATCAATACATAATTTGAAGACGATGAAAAATATACATTACTTACTGATGTAGGGAACATCAAAAGGTGTGTAAGGGCAAAGGTACCTGTTGGTGCCCTCTGAATTCCAGCATTCTATAAGATTGGAGAAAGAAACGTTTTCAATGGTTAGAAGTTGTTGAGTGAATCCCCAATACCCTGGAGTCATTGAGAGAAGGATAACTGACGATAATTATCTCCTCTTGGAACAAGAGCGTAACGCGAGCATTGTTGCGTACTCGTTCCTGGGGGACCACCGATGAGGATACAACCACTCATTGATACCCAAAGATTACCTATAGATGTCAAGTTGATAAAGCACGAGTTTAGAGAAAGGTTAGGGGTACTCAATTGAAGATCAACAAAGGAAGATCACAATTCACCATCTTTTTCGCACTTGGCCGCCGTGCAGTTCCATTGTTTGTCATCCTTATCACTACACGCTTTTAGAAAGAAAGCGGGCGTTTAGAGCCTGTTTCTTTGGGGGCAAAAGAGGTGAAACCATCGTACTCACTTGCTTCTGATGTTGGCGTTGTGATACCAAATTGCTTTATACACTGGACTGTCGTGAGTTGTTGTGAGAGTGTGAAGGTAAACTGTGAGACACATGTAGCAATTGATAGAGCAACTATAGATTGGTAGGAGAACATGATGATCTATCCAGATGGAAAGGGGATTGAAAATGAAAAGAGATTCGGACAAAGCTGTAGAGCAGGCTTCTCAAGGAATTGGTCGAGTCTTGTCTTTCGCAGCACAACACTATTGCTGGTACTACATACCCTCTTATAAGTCGCGCAAAGTACCTTTACAGAATAGTTAAGTGTAGCTAGGCGCGTGAGTTGTTATGGAAAATTTGTATAGCGTGACAATTTTGTGTGCGGGGTCATTCTTTCATGATGCCATGTTCATCTAAATTCCTTATGGGGAAGAAGATTTTTCCACTGACTCTTACACCGGATAATCTGGTGCGAAGTCTCTAGACTCTTGGGTGGAAAGTTCAATCTCAGGGGGATATATTTTTCTTTTTTCACGCGGCGGAATTTTCATGGTGTAAAAAGTGGGTGTAAATTTTTGTACCCGGGCCCCATGTGCTCTTATAGTCAACAGAATTTGTCTTTGGGTA
Source organism: Melampsora larici-populina 98AG31 (assembly GCF_000204055.1). Classification (NCBI taxonomy): domain Eukaryota; kingdom Fungi; phylum Basidiomycota; class Pucciniomycetes; order Pucciniales; family Melampsoraceae; genus Melampsora; species Melampsora laricis-populina. The sequence goes on from NW_006768788.1 coordinate 502,228, forward strand.
TTGTGACTAAAGCACGCATTGGAGTGCTACTTCCTTAGCTATGCATCCTTCCGCATCTCTCAGATTGTAAATCACCCCACTTCCAAGTCACACTCAATCAACGCTGTGAAAATGTAGCTTTTCCCACCTGTCTCAATCTTCACCATCATTGCCACTGTAGTTTGCTCAAAAAATATGACTTTAAAAAACCTATCTGGTAGGCTCTTCTGCTATATCAAAATCCGTCCAAATCCTGGTCCCTCATCCTTCACTCTCATGACACATTCCTTTTTTTCTTTTTCAGATTGATCTCCCGCCTGTGTACCAATGACTATCAGCATGAGGATCATTTTCTGTCGACTGTTTTCCATTTTTCCTGACCTATCCGGTCTAGTGGAATGGAGGAGAAAAGCCTTACCATGTGTACCTCATTCGACACAGTCGAGTACATAATTGATCCGATGGCGCCGCAGGACCTGGGAGAACACCAAAGTACTAAATTTGTTTGATTGTCTAATCCATTCTACATGGTTGTCTTAGATTATAGTCTGCAAATGAACTTCAATCCATTAAAATCCTTTTACTTTTCCGCCATTCAGCACCCCAGACTATCCAAGAGTTCAGCCGAACGCAGGGCTTAGTCTTGAGATTCATGATAAATCCGGTATGGTTGCTTCATCCAATGGATTTTTGTTGGCCCTCTTACTTTTATCAATGAGGTCATTGAGCTTCCGTGCGGAAATAATCAAATACATGTGCTTGAACCTTTTTCAAATCTTCAATGTGGATTATTTGTGTGTCATCATATAGATACATAAATATATAGCTATGGCAGGCATTGGAGTTAGAGCAAAGATATGTTTTCATGACCATTCAATGGCCCATTTGAATAGCCCTTCAAGCAAAATGAATGATCTGGATAGAAGTAGCATATCGGTCTGAGCCCTGATGACCCCGGGGCCACAATCTTCAATGCCGGTACCGAAGCAGACAAAACCCTACAAAACCTATCAACCTCGTTTTTGACAAAGTTCGCCATCACCAACTTATTCGCTCATGATCATTCTCAGATCAGTTTCCATCTAGACAAGCTTGCACGATGACGTCAAATGTGCTACGATGCTGAGCAATCAGCTTGATACAAGTTCAGAGTTGAAGAGAAACACTATGGTTAGAAATGAACTTAAGTTTTGGACTTTCGCCCAATTCTTTGAAAAACAAACCAATTCAATCTCTCTGTGTATCACATCCGCCTTCATCCCATCCTGAATCCTGATCAACAAAGATGACGTCAGCTCAACGTATTTATCCGTCTTTATTCGGTTCACTTCCTTATTTGCCTAAAGAACAAAATGCATGGGATTTTCTTATTTCAAACTTACCTGAAGGAAGTTTATCAAGTTCTGAAGCTTTCGGTGTGGATGTTTTGACTGTAAGTTTACGTGTGAAAACGAAATTGGATGAGCGTACATACCTTGACTCATCTATCTTATACAAAAAGGGTGTTACTCGAACTTTGTCAGAAACAGTCGAAAGGGTTGAATGTTTGGCTAAAGCTTTAGTAAGGCATGTTAATAAATCTGGGAGTATGAAATCTGTTGGGATCCTATCTCCAAATCATTTGGTATTTTTTCGATTTTCTATTTGACCTGCTCAATGATATTGCACGCTGATATTTAAACCTTTTGATATATGTATAACAGGACTATCCGGTGATCATATATGCCTGTTTGGCTAGTGGGATTCCAGTAGCACCGATCTCAGCAACTGCAAGCGCTCTCGAAACGCGTCATTTATCTAAACTTGGACAATGTGAAATCATTTTTGTTCATCCAAAATGTTTGGCGAATATCAAAGAAGCTGGTTATCCATTCGAAAAAATCGTCCTCATTGAACCTTCGATTGGATGGAATGGTCCTACGTTAGAAGACTTTGTGAAGATGGGTGAAACGATGACTTCGATTAAATCTGGTGGGATCCATCCAACACCTTTACATGAAGTAGCTGTAATCCTTTTTTCGAGCGGTAGTACGGGTAACCCAAAAGGTATGCGTCTTCACTCTCGAAAGACCATTTAATGATCCGCATATACTCACATCCAGTTCCTATCATCGTGCTACTTCTTCATTAAAGCGGTGATGTTGACTCACCGCAACATATGTTCAGCTCTTCAAGCAACTATGATCATGACCAAAGCCGGACTAGAAGCTGTAAGTTGACTGAATATCCCAATTACCAGAAACTAAATATATCATAAACTTTACAATTGAACCAACTTCAAATACTTGCTTCAGATGGCCAAGATAAATCCTAATATGGCCCCTCAATTACCAGCGCGTCCGGTTGTCTTGGTTTTTCTTCCGAGTGAGTGATGTCAATTCAATTGTGCTTTTCATCTTGAATATAGTCAAGTCTTACAAACCCGTCTTGTGTGTCGTCTAATCTTCCAGTGAAGTGAGTTCATCTGATCAAAATCATGACAAATATTAGGTACTGATTGGACTCATCTCCTTGTGTCAGCCATGCATTCGGGTAAGTGCCTTTTCTACACAAAGCATTGCATGGGTTCATTGAATTTTCAACAGATTAATGACAGGAGTACTTCGAGCCATAATTTCCAATGCTGTGGTCTGTATCATGCCTAAGTGGGACTTCCTTCAAGCTATGCAAGCGATACCAAAGTAAGTTTTACGATTCCCTCAAGATGGACTCATGACGCGTATACTTATCAAATCCTGTTTTGTTTTCTTCAGATATAAAGTGACCACATTGGCAATGGTACCTGCGATCGCCACTCAAATCCTTGCACATCCTCAAGTACTACAGACCATTGATCTCTCATCCCTCACCGCAGTTTATGTTGGAGCATCAGCAATTTCTGTACCACAGAAACAAGCACTTCTTAAGTTATTGGCTTCTAGAGGTGCCAGAGGTGGTGATTCTGATGAATCTACTATGCCTAATGGATATGGAATGAGTGAAGTGAGCTTTCATTTATTTTTTATATTATTTACAAGGATATCATGATTCAGATCAGGTTAATCATTGGATCGAAATCAGACTACCGTTAGTATTACTACATGGCCCCTGCAAGGTATGTTTGTTGACCAAGAAGTTCATACTGCCAGTCTCGATGATTCTTATGGCGTATGTTTTTTGTCACGGACGTAGGATACCCATGTGGTCCAGCAAGACCTGGAACAATTGGTGTTCTTTTACCAGGACTCGAGGCTCGGATCATATCTGATGAATCCGACTCGGCTTCAGGCATAGATGCGCCATTGAATACGGCAGGTGAACTTTGGTTAAGAGGACCAATGATCATGAAAGGTTATCTCAATAATGAGATTGAAACTAAGAATGCACTTACGGAAGATGGTTGGTTTAAAACGGGTGATAAAGTCAGTGAAAATCTTTTCTGAAGATCTTTTCACAAAAGATTTCTGATGAATTGAATATTTTTTTTTGGAGAAAACAGATAAGAATGGAATCAGATGGCCAAATGTTTTATGTAGATAGAATCAAAGATACATTTAAAAATCGAGGATTACAAGTAGCACCATCGGAAATCTCAAGTTTGATTTTAAACCGATTTTCAGACTTGATTGCAGATATAGCTGTGATTGGAATCCCATCATCTGAAAGTAAAAGAGATATTGGAGAAGAAGCATGGGTATTTATTGTCTTAACACCTAAAGGACGTGAAAATCATTTGAAAAAACAGATTGGAAAAGAAATTCAAGAGTTAGTTAAAAGAACTTTATCAAAACATAAATGGGTAGCTCAAGTTAGGGTTATGGATGAGTTTCCTAAAGGTCATACTCATAAGGTTTTAGTCAGAGAGATTAGAGATCAGGCTTTAAGATCTATTAACGAAAACAAACTTAAATCAAAGTTGTAGAAAACTTAAAGATTGTACTTTCTTATTCTGATAAACTGACTGTTTTGTGTTCTTGATTATAAGATGAAACATTTAACTTTTTGTACATGATATGAATGAAACAAAAAAAATCAATCTAATAAACTTGTGACAAATTTTGAAGATTATAAGCTTAGGAAATGGTTATACACATCTGCATGTAGGGAAATCATGCAACGGATTAGACAATATCTTTAATAGCCCAACAGAAGCTAGTAGCTCACACTATGAATTTGTTGTTCAAAGGGTTCCAAAATCACCACCCCTTACTGGAGTTGAGATAACCAACCAAGCAACATTCAATAGCACAATTGTCTGATTTGCAATGTTTTTCAGCAGGAACATGTACAAATGCCCAACTACCAAAGATTCAAATGTGATCTACTTGAGGTTTAAAACAGACATTGGTTCTGTTGAAGATTTCATGCCTGTGCTTGATATAGGTGTCTTGTTATAAAGTTCAGTTGCCTTGATGATCAAAAAGCCCCAAAAACATTGTGGTAATCCAAAATCCACAGGAAGAACCCGTGTTTCACCTTGAAAAGTCTGGTTATCCCCCTCTCAATCAAACTGTTCTGCCCATGAAAGTATCCAATGAATAAATTTGTCTCTGTTCTTTGTTGTGCTTCTGAAATGTCTTTTTTCAATTTGGGCACTTGCTTCATTCTTGGATTTGAGGAGATACATGCGCATAAAAGTAGAGTAGATGTCCCTAATCTGCAGCAAGTACTTGGAACCAGAGATTGTTTTTACTGGATTTGGTTAGCTTCTTGGGCAAACCTACAAAATATTGATCTCTAATTAATTTACTTAAAGTTTGATCATTTGAATCACCAAACCGGCTATCCCGAGAGGAAGAATCACCTAACACAGCTGCAGCTTTGATATTGACAGGGCTAGCATGAAGAATCCATTTCCTGAATGATTTTTGCACTGTTGAAACCTTTGAAATATTTCTCCAAAGTTCCATTTATAGTGGGCAAGTTTTCTCTTTGCCTAGCGCATTAGTTCTGGGTTATATGTGTATCATTCACATATACCACCCTGGCTCTATCCGATGTGATTTACCCATCAGATAGAGCGGTACGGGATGGCGGCCGCAGGCCAGCCTGGTTTTGCGTGGGCCGGAAACCTTTCCTGCTCACGCAAAGACCAAGACTGTTTGTTGCTAGACAGATGTGACCTACGGGTTTGTTTGGGCTCTCATCACCTCCCATGTGTCGTGGCTCGCAGCAAGACTCGGCATGGTGAGTTGTCCTAAACTCGATGGGAGCTACGGTCTGTGTTGTTGTTCACTCTCTCTCTTCTCACTCTCTTCCTCTCTCTCTCTCTTTTTTTTTTTTTTTCAACTTAACATTTGGAATGCTTGAACATATTTGGGTCTGGTCTCTCCTGGCTTATGTGGACTAAACCACGGTTTTGATTTGTTTACTTAGAGGGGAACTTGGATGGCTACAAATTTACTTTTTGGACTGTGTTAAAATTAGAAAAACCGACAAAAATCATTTCCCGTCGTCTTAGACGGACTATCTTACTTTGTACTTTTGCAAAGACCAAGACGTTTTTTAAAGTTTGTGTATTTTGGTGCGGCAGATCTCTTTCTACGTAACTCGGAACTTCACCGAAACTTTTCTGGTGGCTTGAACTCTAGGACTCCTGTATGCATTTGTGTATTTCCGGCTGTCAGTCGTGAGTAACCTTTCAAACTCCACTCGCTTGGAAATCCGCTTACCTGTTGCCCTTGACGTGTTTCGATCTGCGTCTCAGACGTTTCTCCTGTCTATTGACCACAGGATATCCTTCGCTTCTCTTAGCTCCTCTGGTGAGTACTTTTTCAAATACGTATCTACCGCCTTGGACTTCCATCTTCCTTGTCTCATGATGCGTTCTTTTTCCCAGCCTAGATTCCAGCGCAGTGATGCTCCGCCCACTCTGAACGAGTGTCCTGACCAGCCTCCCACCTTCACGCCTCCTACACCCCAACGAGTCTCCAATTCGTTTACGAACAATTGTCGCGATAGTGGAACTCTCTGTTTTCCTCTTCCGAAACCGAATAGTGGTTCGTCTGGCTTGTAGGAGGGATTTTGGGTTATCAGCCTTTCCAGCGCTGCGACCGGGTCTAGGATCGATGGTTGCGATGGTATCCGTATGATTTGGACCTCTCCGGGTCTGGCGGTTTTCGCTCTCCATAGGGTAAGTATTGCCACCTTCTTTTCTCCTGAGCCTTCGAAATTCAGGTCGCCAAAAGTTAACATTCCGTCTTTCCTCGTTTGGCGTGTGATCTCTCCTAGCCGCATCATTCCCCAGAACGCTACCAGGGCTGCTGAGGCTACCGCTTCTTGCACGTCTGTCCTTCCGGCATAATCGCATACTAAACCGGTCAACTCTCTAAGCATTATTGGGATCTTCTCGTTGTTCTCGACGTTGTCTGGGTTGCTCGCGGCCTGTTCGAGAGAGTTCTTCTCTTCCTCCCGTTCGGTAGCACATAGTAAGGCGTCTATGATCAGTTGGTCTAGTTGTGGAGGGATCAGTTTTGTCGCCATTTGCCAGGCTCGCAAACCCGCCAGGTATTTGATGATGGTCCCGGATTTGATAAGTCTCTTCGCTTCCGTTTCTCTCTCTGCGCTTGACTGACCCGCCCATACTATGAAACCGTAGATATCTACTGCTTTAACCGGTATGGCCTTCTCCCAATCTTTGTTCTGATCCTCTATGTACTCTTTGAACTTTGCTACTGCGCTGCTGTAACCATTTAGAGTGGAGTCTGCCCAAGCGCCTCCTACCATATGGCTTGCGATTTGCCTCGTTTCGTCATCTTCGATTTGATTCACGGCCTCCTTGAAATTCGGCCGACCTCCGTTTTTGTTGGATCTTGGCATAGCGGTATCGTCAATTGTTCTATGAAATTTTCTAGATCTGAGGGTATATCAACCTGTAATCGGTCTGAATCTAGTCGTCCTGAACGAATTCCTCTAGATAGGTTGTCGGCGTCGTTACTTAGTGAGTCGACTCTCTTTTCCTCCAGGTCACAGTCCAGTTCGACTAGTATCCGCTGAATTTTCCGCCACTCTAAATTGACTGCTACATGTTTTGACTTCAGATTTCTCACCACCCCCTCTGTGGTCGTGTTATCCGTCAGAAACACCAGTCTGCGACCGCGCACTTCACACGTCTTCGCCGCCATTTCTAGACCTAGACGTACTGCGATCGTCTCGGCCCAGGCAATATCTCTCTTGACCCCCAACTCGTCGGTCGAGTTCCAGCCTTCTTTGAGCCTCCACTGAGCCCACTTGCCCCCAACGATTACGCCTATTCCGTGTGTAATCGCCGCGTCGCCGACCCATTCTAGGTCCAACAGGTCTTTTTTGGGGAGAAGTTTGTGGTTGGTGAAGTTTTTCAGGACCCTCTTCCAATCCCAGAGGTCTTCCTTGACGCTTCCCGGCATTTCCCTCAGCGCTTTCTTGTTCACCCAGGTCGCCATCCAGTGATGGACGTTTGGGGTGAAGCACTTCATCTGCGGAAGCATGTAAGTTAGATGGTGCAACCTTCCCGATAGTTTTTCTACCTCCTGTAGCGAGAATGGCCCTGCCTTGCTCAGAGCTTCATCTACCTGTCTCCTTCTCTCCTCCAGCTTCTCCTCGGTCAATCTTACTGACTTGTTTTTTCCATTCCATATGAATCCGATGTATCGTTGTTCCGTTGCGAACTCGGAGTATTTTCCATCGTTGGTTTTGACGCCTAGTTGTGCGCTTGCGTTTACTACGTCCAGCATGGACGTCTTGTTTCCCCTATCTTTCACCTTGACGAACAGATTGTCCTCCACCCAACGGAACACCTCATCGAACTTGAACTCCGCCCTCATCAGCTCTTTCCAGGCGTCAGCTGGTCCGCCAAAACTGCCGCAGCCGGCCACGCCTCCAAAGGACACTCTGGTGTCCAGTATGATGAAACCGTCATTCGTCCTTATCGCCAGGAAACACCACTGACTTGGGTATGTTGGGATTTGGCGGTAAGCCTTTTCCCAATCGAAGATTCCCAGCTCCAACTCCCCTTCCGTCTCGACGAAAAACGTTGCTACTCTTGCGAAATCATCCCAGGTGGTTTTGAACCACGTTTTATCCACGAACGAGTTTACCAAAGGCGTCGCAACGTCGTACTTCGGGAAGGATAAGTCGTTTATCACCCTCTTTGACCCGTCTCCGTTGGTGACGACCCCCATCGGACTGGTTCTGAAAAATCCCAGGTAATGTTGGGCTTCTTCTACCGTGAATGGCCCTCTCATTCTGCCGGAGTCTAATTCCTTTTGGATCTTTTCTGCTATGACTCCACTTCCTTTGACCGATCTTTCGTGATTCGGCGGTGAGTAGTAATCCAGACCTTCTATTGTGTGATCCGGTATCCCCTGGTCGAATCCCTCCTTAAAACCAATGAGGATTTTTTGGTGCTTGTCTAGGATTTTGTGCTTTCGTAGCATCTTTTCCCATTCTACCAGGTTCATCTCGCATGTTACCTCCGTCGGCCATTCCCTGTTTGGTACCCAAACCGGCTTGGGTTCCGTGCTGCGTTTTTCTTGGGCTGCTTTTCCCTGTACGTCTATTTGGATCTCGGTCAGTGTTAATCTCTGTTGCCCCTTCCCACTCGGGCATGCAAGCTTTTTTGGCTTACTTTCTGGGTTCCCTCTTAACTTCTTTTCCGCAGTCGGTTTTCCCTGCTCGGCTTGTGCGTCCACGACCCCTAACCTGGCCGCGTGGCTTTTCTGTTCGGTCTCCTCATGGTCCTGATCATCTTCCGTGTCACTGTATTCAATGGATGGACAACATAAGTGTTCTGTCTCAATTATTGGACGATTTTTGGATGGGTTGGTCTTTTTTGACACTGCCTATCCTCTCCTTGGCACTTCATATTTGCTCAATCTAGCGCGTGCGGTACGGGAGTACCCGGGGAACGAGCCGAAACAGCTTTTTAAAAAAGGCTCAGGGGCTCTCTTCTGTCCCAAAAGGCTCGGGGGCTCTGGTGTGCTAGGTGTGTCTAGCATCTCTTTTTGGGTTCAAAGAGGGAAACAAAATCTTTTTTATTAAAAAACATCATGTGATGATTCGTAGCAACAACGAAAACCATTTCTGCTCTTGATATGTAGATTTTGGATTCTTCTACATAGGTATGGGTCATTTGCTGCCCGTTTTCCTCAACTTCATTCTTTGCTGCCACCTCCCAGGCTCTAAAGATATGTCTCTGTATGCCTCTTCTCGGCTCGCGCCATGTTTACGACTCTCTGGGTATGATATTGCTGAGGAGCCAGTTTTTTAGGAGAGGTTCGTGTATACGAAAAAATTTTGGGATGCAGAGATGGAAACAAGGGGGGAGAGAAAGGGAAACAGGTGGGGACTTTTTTAAAAGGATGAAAAAAGGGAGGTGGACTCAAGAAAAACTTGGAGGAACCGAATAGGTAGAAGACTTTGGCCGTGCCCGACTTACCATTTGTTGGTGTTGTTTCTGTGAACTATGGCTAACGCACCACCTTGACCCCCGCTCCCGCTTGCATTCGGTTTCGGTACAATAGCGAGTTGATTGTTCGGTTCGCTCGGGCCTGCGATGGTGTTTCCTTGGTTAAAACCTTGGTTCCCGCCGCTTGCATAGGGGTACGAGCTGTAAGGGGTGTAGGGCTGGTATTGGAACTGAGGTTGGGTGTGGTATTGGCCCGTGAAAGGTTGGAAACCGAAATTGGCTTGTCCCTTGGCATAAGGATGTCCACTTCCATGAGTGTTTTCGCGGTCTCTATAGCTTTGGCGATCATTTCGATTGTTGTTCTTATGGTACTTGGCTTTGCCTCTTTTTCCTCCGTGATGATCCTCACCTCTGTTGTTTCTCCAACTTCCTCCAGACCCGTTTCCGTTCTGATTTGCAGCCGCAAATTCCCTCTTGATCAAACTCCGCTCTTTCGCGCTCGAGGGTTCTGGTGTCTCTGCTACTGCTACATACGGGTTTTCGGCGTGGCTACGTTCTCCTGAAGAGTCAACCTTGTCTTTTGCTGCTCTGAGGATATCCTCGTGTAAGACTCCCGCATTACTCATCACACGCTTTCCTGCTATCAACCTGAATTGCATTACTAACTTCCTGACTTTGATGCAATACCGTAGAGCTATCATCCAGCAGGACGTGGACCGTCTTATGTCGATGACGTTTTGCCTGTGCTTCCTGAAGTTCTCCGCACATTTCGGCATGTTGTAGTATTCTTCTACGTAGCGGATGAATAAATCCATGTGGTCTAGCCATTCGCCATAGGACAGGAGTAGTTCGTCTTTGGGTTGCAAACCCGAGTACGTCATTGTGTCGTCCCCCTCCTGTAGCTCTTTCACCGTTTTCACCTTCCTCTGGTTCGCCTTTTCACAGTCGCGGTCGATCCAGTCCAGGTTGAACACCGTTAATGGCACATATGCCTTCAATTTGGTCATCTTCTGGTGGAAACAGGGTGATAATTTCAAGAGACTGTTGTTTCGGAGTTGCTGGTCATCAACGTAGGTTATCTCCTCTTCCGGATTTGCCACTTCGTCGCCTTCCTTCTCTACACTTTTCCCTTTTGACTTGATAGCGTTTTCGGGCACGACAGGGTCTGCAACAGTTCGTACTGGGGTGGGTTCGACTAGTTGGGGGGCGCGCTCGACTTGTTGGGTCTCGGGATTGTTAAGCGTCATTTTGGGAACATTTGTCGCCCCTTGGTCTAGGTTACGAATCTTCTTGGTTGACCCCAGGACCGCGCCCGTCCTGTTCTGTTCCTCGTCTACGATCAGAGACTCTGTTCGTGGTCTCCTCTTACTTGCTTGAATGGCTGTTCATTTGGTCTTTCAGCCTCTTTCCATTTCCGCCTCCGGATCGAAAGGTATTTGTCCGTACATAGCTTCGTAAGCCTGGAGCATCGTTTTGCCGAGCATGACTTTGTTCCGGTTGAACGCGTCTACGATGGTGAGCCACCATTGATTTCGGCTTTCTAGATGCGTATCTACGAAACCAAGCGTATTTGGGTTTGTTTAAAGTCAGATTCACTTCTTGACTCAAAACTTCTTTGGTCCTTTTCCGAGGACTTTTTAGATAGGGTTTCTTAGGGCGTGATTTATTTTCTTCCTCTGATGGTCTCGGCTACGGCCGTTGGGAGTCTCATCCTCTCCTGACCAAGGGTGAAAATACTGCCCGCTGCCGCCTGGATTTAGCTCCAGCTGCCTCAGCTTCCGCTGGAATGATCTTTATTTTGATCATATAAGTGCGATGATTTCCTCGTCCTGTTGCTTCCAGCTAGTGGCAGAGACGGGTCCTCGAATAGAATGAGGAAACCGGGATGTAGCTCCCTTCGGCCTTGGCGTTTGCCGGACAGCTCTTTCGAGCCTGCACTTTTTTTGGGATGTGTGTTGATTTCAAAGGGGGGAGTGGAGAGAGAGATAGGGGTCTAGAGTGTAGCTGCAAGCTTGTGTGTGTCGTACTAGTGGGATGGGAGATGAGAGCTCGGTGGAGAACGTGGGATTTGGAAACGAGGGCTTGGTGGAGAACTGATTTCTAGCGGAAGGTATGTGGTTTTCCAAGAATTGAAAACTGTCTGTGAACTTACCACTGATGTTTGCCTCGTCTGCATCCCCTTCTGCTTCACTCAGATCACTACTGGCTTCAGTTGAATCTTTTTCCATCCTTACTGGGCCGAATGGGCAGATTAAACCAGCTACGTTCCTACTGCTTGGCATTCCCGAATTGGTTGGTGCTGCACTTGCTCCTGACTCCTGTTCGTGGTTGTTCACGAATTCTATCTCTCCTTCTGCTTCAGGTTCGCTTTCTCCTGCTTCGTCATTTTCTGCCTGGTCGTTCGCAGTCTCTTGACGATTTTCTCCGTTGCGGTTCCTAGACTTGCTTCTGAGTCGAGGACCTGACTCCCCGTTTCGTACTGCCTCCTCAGCTCTCCTTCTTGATTCCGCGAGTTCTTCTAGAAAGGTTACCATTTCCGCGTTTTCTTTTTGGAGTTTCCTTCTTCAAAAAATTCGATAATCTATCTTTGTTCTAGTGGTACCTAAAGTTATTTGTTGATAATAACAGATATTTTCGAGAACTGAAATGCTGAAACTGGAATTGGATGTGCTGAGTTCTGCTGTTCTGAGAGTGATCGTGGGAGATATTCTTTTTCTCTCTCTGGGGAGAGAGAAAAACTCTTTTCGCACGCCACGTTGTACGTGCTATTAGCATATGCTCGTAGCTGTTCCAACGAGCACCACAGGCATGGAACTCACGGCAAAGTCGTGCCTTGGTTTGCCGCACCAATCAATTCCATTTTTTTAATTTCTGAATCTGATACCATCTTCCTCTAGTTGAAATCTGGAAAGAAGATGGTTGTACAAAGTCTTGCAAAAATAAACATTTTCCACATCCAAAAACTCACAATTAGCCTTACTGTACAGTTGTTTTGGAAAACAAATGTTCCTGCTATTTATTTTTGACTTTTCATTTTTCATATTTGCGGTTTTCAATTTGGTAGAAAGTGCACAAAAATGGTTGATGAAGTGGCCTCAGTTTGAATTGCACCGCTTGCCTGGAGCCAGCTTCAGCGCTCAATTCTGCATAAATAACCCAGATGGGCAAAATCTCAATTAACCCGGGATATAAAACAGATAGATAACTTCTTTTTCTTTGGGTCACAAGTTTAAGCTATAGTCTAGAGGTTTTCAAGGTGGCCAAGTAAAGATATGCTCATGCACAAGAATATCTCATGTGATTTGGACTTTGCACTGGTCTCTCCATGTGAGCATTACTTTTGACTCAGTAAAGATTTGTGTGCGGCAAAGATTTGTGATTTTTGAGAATAGACATCGATAACAAACCGATTATTGAAGGTCATGGTTTTCTTTTTGATTGCGTCCTTTTGTAAGGTTGTAAGCATGTGATTCGCAATGAAGCCTCATGGCATGCTTCCCATGCAAGTGAGTACATAGGGTCGTCAAATGGATGGAAACAGTTGAATGAAAAGGGTCTGGTCTTTGTCTCTGAGAAATCAGTTGAGCCACGAATTTCATAAAATCCATGGGAGTTGGTAATTTGGTATAACCGTAACCTAGGTATTATGTGATATCTGGCATGTACATAGAGAGAATTACATAAAGAAAAGTGGTCAACTTCGGAAGGTCAGAAACTGCCACGTCGTCGTACTAAATTATTACTCGACTTCATTCAGTTCTTCACTTGAAAATCAAATCAACTCATCCCATCTCTCCTCTCCATCCTTAACCTTTTCCATTCTCAACAAAACATCATCTCACTTAGTTTCTTCTCACGATCATCCATTGAACCTTTTATACTCTCAGTTTACATCTATCAAACCTCTCTATTACTCCTACCCTTGAAGGGCTACATAAAAATGCGATCATTCAGTTTGCTATCAGCCTTTGTGGCTTTAGCTGTTTGCACTGTTCGTGCTGATTCAGCTATTGATGACAGTGAGGTGATTGATTTGAAAGCCGAGACTTTCACATCTACCGTCGATGCTGCACCTCTTATTTTGGTCGAATTCAGTAAGTATCTCTTTTCTTACTCTTCATCATCTCTTCATTTCTCGATCACTTTCAACGTCTCATCTTCTGATCGGTGTTTTGTTTTGTTTCACCTTTTCACAGTGGCCCCTTGGTTTGTCTATCTTTCAAAGTCTCTGTCTTTCACATTTGTTGTCTAACTTGATCCTTCTTCATTGCGCAGGTGTGGACATTGTAAAGCATTGGCACCATTTGTTAGTACCCTTATTACTTTCTTTTGCTTTCCACTCAATTCAATACGACAATCTCAACTAATTGTAATTGTCTCATAATAGTACGCAGAAGCTGCCATTGCCTTGAAACCCAAAGCCATCAAATTGGCCAAGGTCGATTGTACAGCCGAGACCACTCTTTGTTCTGAACAGGGTGTAACAGGTTATCCGTAAGTAAAACCCTTGGTTTTCATTTCATTGTGAATCGGCACTTTGCTAATGATCTGTTGGGTTTGAATATGACATTTGTAGAACTTTGAAGCTATTCAACAAAGGAGTAGTATCAGATTACAATGGACCAAGAACGACTGACGGTATTGTTTCTTACATGATCAAGTAAGTGCTTCGTGTTAGAATCAAGTGCGATAACAAATCATTGACTAGGATCTTCGTTTCTTCTACCTTTCTAGACGATCCCTTCCCGTTGTCTCGTACCTTTCCCCAACGAACCATACCGAATTTTCTTCCTCGGACAAAGTGGTGGTTATCGCCTACCTCGATTCTGCCGACACAGCCAATTTGGAAGTTTTCCAGTCATTTGCTGAAGGTCATCGAGATGACTATGCCTTTGGATGGACTCACCAAATCTCAGAGATCAAGGAAGTCAAAGATGTTAAGAAGCCAACTGTTGTTGTTTGGAAAAAGTTTGACGAAGGCCGAAATGACCAACACGCTGAGAAATTCACGGCTGAGAGCTTGAAGGAATTTGTTAAAACCAACTCTGTACCTCTTCTCGATGAGGTCTCACCTAGCAACTTCCAAACATACGCCGAAGCTGGTATCCCACTCGCTTACGTCTTTATCGAATCCAACAACCCACACCGAGAATCACTGGTCAAATCTCTTGAACCAGTTGCTCGTGAACACAAGGGCAAGATTAACTTTGTCTGGATCGATGCTACCAAATTCGCCGATCACGCCAAGTCTCTCAACTTACAAGACACCAACTGGCCAGCATTTGCTATTCAAAACATTGATGCTCAAACCAAGTTTCCTCTCGACCAGAAGAAGACTGTCGATCTTGCTACCGTTTCTCAGTTCACCAAGGACTTCGTAGCTGGTAAACTTGTACCAAGTCTTAAGAGTGCACCTGCTCCCAAGAAACAAGGTCCTGGATCTCACATCTTGGTCACCGATGAGTATGACTCGACTGTTTACGGTAATGACAACAAGAAAGATGTTTTCGTTGAATTCTGTAAGCATTTAGTTTCGTTTCATTCTGAATACTCGTGGTGGCAATTTTTGACTTTTTCTCTTTATTCCTATAGACGCTCCTTGGTGTGGACACTGCAAGAAATTGGCACCTACCTGGGACAACCTCGCCCACAGTTTCAAAGGCTCTAAGAATATGTTGATCGCCAAGTAAGTCGAGTCTCATTTATACATATGATTGTCTATCATGATCTAACCTGTGTGATTTTAGAATGGATGCTACAGAAAATGATGTACCACCTTCAACTGGTATCAAGATTGAAGGTTTCCCTACCTTGATGTTCAAGAAGGCCGGATCAAAGGAATACATCACTTTCGAAGGTGAACGAAACCTTGATGGATTGATTGAGTTTGTTGAGAAACATACTGAACACAAAGCTGTGAAGGTTGAAATTGCCTCTGATGAGGAAGGTGAACCTGCTAACCAAGTTGTACTTGATGATGAATCAAGTGAGGAGGCAGAAGATAAAGATGCTGAACATGATGAACTGTAGAGGATCGTTAGACTTAGTACAGTTTCAAAAGTTCAATGTTTAGAGAGTTTTCTACTTGATTTTTTTTTTGCTTTGCATTGCACTTTCTTTTGTCTCTCTGTTCATGAGTAACGTTTTTGTTAAATGTGGAAGAAGATGATTGATTTTTTTTTCAAAAAAAAAACGTTGTGGGTTAACTTGAGTGAGGAATGTCATTTGTTTGAAATAGAGTTTTTTGGTCAGTTTCTATTTCCTAAAAGAACACCACGAAAATGACTTTGGAATCGACAAAAGAAAAGAAAGATCTTTTTGGAATCGGTTGCTTGCAATATATGTTTGTAGTTTCAATGATGCATTTGTAGCGATTAAGTCACTGTGACCTTTACATCTAACTCTCGACACGGTTCATCAAACTTATCTAAACCAAGTACCACGTACCCCGTCGCGCCAGCGAGGAACTTGTGCACGGTGCACCGTCTCAAATTTTAAGCGTGAGGTCAGAGAGAGTGCGCGGAGAGTGACGGATTAAGTTTGAAACTCATCTCCCTTGCTCACTTTTCTGGCTTGACAACCCACAATGAGCTGATAATGAGATATGTGCACACCCCTCCCATCTTCAATGGGCCTAAGCTTAACTAAGCCTCTCTTCTGGTGCGGCCACGTCCGCTGTCTAAGAGGGACTGAGGGCTAATGCCCCCCCTGAGACCAGTAGGATTTTCAAGCACTTCTTCAAGCTCTTTCACTTCATCTCACTTCCAGCTTACTAAACTGTTAAGCCTTGATCTGTCTTAAAACCAGGTATAGGACCCATTGCCAATTGTTCCCGTTGATGGCTTGATCCTTGTGTTACTGTTTAAATTGATCAAATCCCTCTAATTTTGAAGTCACAGACTGAAGTGAGCAAATGAACTTGCCTGTGCTATCTAAGATTTATGTTGAGCTTTTTGGTGGAAGACAATGTCAATGCTCCAGAGGTTTTTTCAGGTTTTTTCCCCAAATTATAAATACATATATAGTTTGATTCAAATACATGTCAGTTGAGTTTGTATCACGATTTCACTCTCTTGATCTTGTTTGTGTTTCCTTTAGATTGAAAAGCCCAATCAAGAATGTATTGAATGTTTGTAGTTCAATCTAAACAGAGAATGGGAAAAACATATCCTTTTTTGGGGGAATAGATACATTATGACTGGTTTCCTGGAATTATCTTTGTGATCAAGACTGTAGTGTATATTGAATTTGAATGGAAAGAGAAGGTTTGTTCTTTGGATTGTTTTTGACAAGAATTGTAAAAGTTAGCATGTCTGTGTGATGAGGTGGTTTAGTGGTGTGTAGATGTGAACCAGTGGATTTGGTTCCAATTTCTAGATAGGAATCAGTTGAGGCATGGTGGCCAGGGTCAGTTGAGTTACTCTAGGTTTGACCCTGGGGCCTGGATTGCAAAAGGGCTGACATGGGACTTGAGAGAAATCTACAGAGTAATATGGGCAGCCACACTTGGCTCTGAACTAATCCACTGGAGTGCTCACCTACTCTTTGTTGAGAGAAAGTGAATGAAATGACAATGTACCTTGTGAAAATTGACCCTATGTTTGACAAAAGGGTGGTGGGCAGGAAACAAAGAAATGATTGGAAAGATACTGGTTCAATAACAATTGGAACTGCTGTGGACTGAAGGGGACTATAATAGATGTATATGGTTCATAATGTCAAAACTGAATGTACTGATAGGATAATCATTTTGTGATATTGCTGCTTGACAAATTTTGAAAATGAGAGACAAAATGAAAACAAGCTACAATGAAAGAAATGAGAAAAGATGAAAAGTCAGGCTCAAACAGGCTGATTGGGGGATCCTGTTAAATTGCCATTTTTAGTTGCAGATATTCTTTGAGAAGAGCTTTTGCTCTGCCTTGCTTGCATATCCCTTAGCCTCTCACAGATCCCACTGTGTTGATACTAGATAACAACTACAAGACTGTGTTGTAGCCAATGGCCATGGGTTTTTGAGTGTCCTTACCAAGATTCTTGCCCTGATAAATTTGGATCACATGTAACATGAGAAGAATCAATCAATTTAGATGAGTCAAAAGATATCAAATACATAATGAATAGACTCAACCTGATATCCAAAACACTGGTCAATTCCTCACATTCATATTACACAGTAAGGATCCCTGTGATAGAGTTGCTGTGATGGAATGCATTCCACAGGGAACCCCAAATATTCTTCTGATCCTTGAATCTTTGTTCTTAAGGTATTGTTCCAAAAACTCAAAAGATTCAGGACAGCTTTCTTTGGTGTATAATGCCTGTCTTGTATGTGAATGTTGAACATCAATGTAGGATTGTCTAGTATGATCGAATCAGATGTGTCTATCTGTCCAAAAAGAAAGAGATCTGGATGGTTTTTGGGTTGGAAATCTATCTCTAGCCATCTAGAATAGATTTTGTTGAGAAATTCCCATGCATCCATAAGCAAAACCTTAATTTGTTCCTCAGATAGTTCTTTCTTGTAAAAATTCCTGATTGCGCCCATATATGAAACAGTGATCTTGTACTGTGCAAAGCTGACTGCTTGAACAATCAAATTTATATTGGATGAATGTATTTTGATAGGTATATTGGCTGCAACATCATTGAGACTTTCATGAAAACTATTGTGATTGCTTTCCTTGTAACAAGATATTAGATCATGGATCAGCTTTTCAAAAAAGATGTGGACATGCTTGCACATCTGTCTGCCAATGCCTGTGTGGAACTGTGCTGCATCAGAAATGAGTAGAGGCTTCCTTTGTGATAAATCTTCTGCACTTCCAAGTGCAAGCTGCAACTTTCTTGAAAATTGATCTGCTCCCCAGAATACATCATTCCTGATTCCACTCCTTGAATACAATCCACCTTCTGTTGAACTAACATCAAGTTTGTATACTTCCATCAATATCTCCAAGTTGATGTTTTTTGGAATTCTTTTGTTCCCTTCTTTTATGGACCAGGTATGTGCAAGATACCAGATCAATGTGAATGGTAATGAATCCACAGATCTGATGCCTTTCAGATATTTTAGCTGCCAACCAGGGATCATAATATCACACTCTGTCTGAAATCTTGTCAGCTTCCCAAATTCAAAATCTTGAGGTTCTGCAATCTTCCAATGAGCAAAAAGATTTTGCATGTACCTCCAACCATCATCTAGTAGATCCTGGAGTTTATCCTTCCCACTTCCATCATACTCAAACGCTTTGAGAATACCAAGAAAACTCATCACAATCCCATGACATGCATTCCTCAGTGCATAACTTAAAGCTTTGATTTCAGAATTGTCTTTACATTTTACACTTATTCTCTTGTATATGTCATGGAACCAATCAAATATCTCATAGCAAAGAGTAAATGATCTGTTCACATTCATTATTCCAATACTTTGGGACAGCTTAAAGTTATCCTTCATTGTAGGTATATGGTATTGATCTTCCCCATCCAAATGCTTGATCAATGATGATGATCTATATCTCCCAGAAGTTTTTGTTGTCTTGGAAGTGTGAAGATTATCTTCAGCAAGATGACTTGAGCTTTCATTTGTATTTTTAAGGTCACCCTTTAGATTATTTCTGCTTTTCTTATTAGATATCTTTGACAATTTGGCGCTTGTGTTGGCCCATTTCCTCTTGCTTTGATCTAAATTCAGCTCATCATCTATCCTAAATGTGTTCTGATTTGTCATATATGATTCATCTCCATTTGTGGGATTTTTCATGTAAGAATAGCCATTGAGTGCCGCAGTAAAATCATCCATTGACACAACAGCTTGGGGTCCTGCTGTAACTGAAGTGTCTTGAAGATGTGATTTTGATGGATTTTGATTTATATCCTTCTTGTCAGTGGGAATCAAAAGATCTTTTAAGTTTTTCTTACTGTTCAATTTCACATTATTTCCTATGGTTACTGTGTTAGGAATATAACCTGCTGGCCAGTGGCCGCCCTTTAAGTATGAACTGCTATACAGATCTGGACAGATATCTTCAAGCCAGGACTCCTCACGTGGTTCAAGTGATTCATAATCTACATAATGGTTGGAGTTAATTCCTGTTGGTATTTCAATCTCATGGGGATGTATTCCATGATCAAAAATGACATTGTTTGTTGAGCTTTCCTCTTGTAAGCCATGTCCATGTTGTACATAATCCAAGTATGGCTGGGCATATATAATTGGTCCATTGTGAGCTGAGCCTGTATGGAGATTCTCTATTGGGCCTCTCAAGAGAGTTTCATGTTGATCGCCAGAAAAGGACTCTGTCAAAGATCCTGGGTTGCTGTTTGAGCTTGCCATATTTCCCTGTCTAATCTCTTGATATAATGGAATGACTTCTCTCTGGAGCAACATATCCTCTTGAGATGCTTCAAGATGTTCAACAGGTTCACTTGAGCCAATATTGCCGAAGGAGTTTGAATCATATGATTGAAGATGCATTTGGATGCTCTCAGGCCCTGAGGGGAAAACATCATAAGGTGTGTAAACATGAGTATTCTCTTCTTCTGTTAAAGAGGGTTGACCTGTGGGGTAAATGCTTGGAAAATGGGCTAGATTTCTTTGAGGATGTATATTGTTGAAAGTGCTTTCATATGTCCTGTAATTCCCAAACCCATTATATTCCATTTGTGGAAGGTGTTGCCCTTGTTGTGAGGTGTACATACTAGAAAGTCCAGATGTAATTTGATGTGGGTTCTTTGGTGTCTTTCTCATCGAACCTTCCATTCTAGGGTTAAAATCTATCAATTGGATGTTTCCTTGATCAAATCCTCCTTTGCCATCACAGTGATGTTGATGATGGCCTATTTCTTGATTTTGTCCAAAGGTAGATGGACCTTGCTGAAAACTTTGTCTAGAAGAAGGGTTTTTGGATGCTTCTATTCCAAATGCTGGAGTAAGATCAGGATGAGAATTTTGCACTCCTGGTAATTCATGTCTATATGATTGAAGTCCTGAACAGCTTTGAAAATTCCATAATCCTAAGATGATGATTGAAAAGAGTTTTGCTGGCCCCAAACAAAGCATGGTGACAGTGTATATGTAGGAGATCATGAGTGAATTATGGCTCAATAAGATAGTGTTGCGATCAAGACACCATTCTTTTTATGTTATAACCTACATATGAATCCAATGATCCAAAACATTTGACCAAGACGTGTAATCCAATATTTATTTCAGACATTTATACAATGCGACCAGTCCTGACCAGTCCGTTAGCCGAGTATGATATATAAACATTTGAAGGCTCAGATCTGGTTTTACCCACCGGTGTTTTACCGGAGTTTGAAACCCACAGATGTTGAGCCCAAGTGGACCATAAAAAATACAAAAATAATCATCAAGCGCAGCGGATGAGTCTTGCGCTTCTAGTTCTTTACCATACATCAGCGCACATGCACGCATGCATCCAGATTTTTACATATCACATATGTACCTGAAAAAGGAAGCCATGCCCCCTTGAAAAACAAGCTGGAATGAGTTTTGAATGTTAGATCAAGCAAAATAGTACCAGATTCTACACTGGACTTTCTTCCAAAGGCAATCAGGAGTTGGCTCGAGGGTATATCCACATATTTTTTGATCCCTCAGATAAATTAGGATGGACGTGGAGTTACCAAGCCTGTCCGATCTACATGATCCTGATGAGAGACTCTAGATCAATTTTCTTGCTGACTTACGCATTCTAGGGATAAAAAAATGGGCTTCCTCTGCCACTTTGAGGGAAGTTTTCAGGTAGTTTATCACAGGCGGCTGTTATGGACCTCACCAGGAGTGTTCGATTTTCTGTTCCAAGATAGCGTCTCCTATGATATACCTGACACATTTGCAAGTTCCATCTCGAGACAGTAACATACAAGATACAAACTAAATACAAACTATCTACGAATATCAGTACGTGGCGATCTCAATGTTCAACTTTGTCAGGATGTGAAAAGGGATGCATGTCCTAACGCTCTTCATGAAGCTTGGGCCAGGTCGATCATCTCAATAATTTTGGGACTTCCATCACTTTACAGCCTCAGTTGGGCTTTTCTGGTCGACTGAAAATTTTCATCGGGTGGGTAGTTTTGCATGTGTACCGTGACTTCGCTTACTGGATGTCACTCGATTCGCGTGGGTTTTTGACGCTCATTTGCCAATTTACGTACATGATCCTTTCCTTGCTCAGGTATGTGGTTTAGATCCGGTAGTCGAGCGATTGGCTTGACCGTAATGCTTTGTGCGGAAAAGAGGCCTGTGTGTGGATCAACCGACATTTCAGATTGACGACAGCCGATTTATGAAGGTATGGCCATAAGGCTCTTGGTGGCCTCAATCGCTAACGCTAGGGTTTACAGTAGGCTAGAACTATGGCAGAACCTCCCGTTGTAATAGGCCACCAAATATCACGGCTTCCCTCCCCAGATGCCAAATTTTACGCCCAGCCTCGGGGACTTTTGTTTTTCGTGTGTATTATCCTCGAGTCAGGACCGCGCGAAGTACCTATGGGTAGTGATCATTCTTCAAACTGAAATATGAGGCAGCCGTGTGTGTCATGAGAAAAAGAGCGCTCCAGCTGAGCCTCTTCTTGCGGCCAAAACCCACCATACTTCATGGTCTCACTGGTAGTTTTTCGTAGTAAAGTCCTTGATTTCGACCAACATACCATAGTCTGGCAGTCGTAAATATCGCACATCGGATTCGTCGCCCAGCAGTCGATCGAGCTACTGATGAACAGAATCTTTTGTGTCAGGCCTCAGATCATCTCTGCATATATGTTTAGTAGCAAGGTATATTATCTTCAGACTAGGAGAAACAAAATTGCGCGAGAGTTGTTTTTCACAATCGAATCTCTTAGCTGGCAGTGTCTTCACTTTCCAGCACACACTCTGGTTTATGTGATTGGGGGGCAGATATTGCTCAAGAGGACGTCGAGTATGTATGCTTCCTCCGCAGACTCTTCACGCGTTTGAGATTCTCATTCTATAGGGCCTGTAAATTAATTCTTCACGATCGAATCATATCAGAGATTACTTCAAAGACCGAATAAGAGTTATCATGCATTTTTTCGACTGAGAGTGCTTTTACATGCCGTCAAACCCATAGTCCTAATCACGCAAGTTCCGCTTATGTCGTTTCCCCTCATTCACTGTGGATACTACTTGATGTGAATGTGACCAACGGGGTGTTCACGTGTGAGGATTCCCTTGCACTCAGAAATTAGACAAAAGATTCCCTACTGCCAGTGCTACCGTAGACTATGTACAATTACAGGACTAATATTCTTACATCTGAGGAGCCAAAATTTATGGGTTAGATGAGAGCTCCCGTTTGATGTGCTGCATAATCCTAGGTGATGAGAGTGCAAGCCATGGTTTTTCCATTGCTCAGGTGCAGCGACATTGCTTATCAGACACAGATGACTTGCGACATGTGGCACCAGATCTACCGTCATTGCTGGAACAATGCTGCTTACCACTGAGTTATCAGGTGATGCTCAAGAATATTGTCGTGGGCAAGCTCCGCAATCCATCTCATGAGTGAATGGGGGTGAATGATAGGGGTTCGGTGATTCTTCAATTGTGGGATGCTGTATATATGGTAAGGAAACTCGAATACCCATTTCATCCGAGGGAGACGGCCTCATGTAAGCAGGGAGTCAGAGAGAAGAATTTGTGGTTTGCTAGGATGTCAAGCACAGTGGTATTCATCAGAATCGATGTTTGAGATTCAAGGCTGCAGGAGTATACGACGGGGCGATAGGCAGGGCAGAGATGGTGATTGATGAACAAGCTGGCGCGATGTCAAGAAAAACTCAGAAGAGAAAGCAAGGTTGACGGAGTTCTCTGACGACAATTGTCAGGTCTCGATAGGGTCTCTGTTTGAGAGTCTGATTGATTGTTGATTTGAAAATCCTATTGCATTATCTGATTACTTACCTTCAGACACACCCGTTTACTCTTGGGCTGAGAGTTGAGAAGACTGGACGGGTGAGATGTAACAGAGTACAAATTGAAGGAATGACATGAAGTAGCAATGGTTCATAAGAAGGAGAAGGCAGAGTGAAAACAGCGTACAGCCAGGTTGAGACGGGATGCAAGAAAGAGGGAGAAAAAAAGCCTTGGAACGATTGAGTTGAGCCTATCCCTGACCACAGATGACCCACCGAGTTACGTGCTACCGTGAATACACAAATTAAAAAAACAAAGCTCGGTAGAGTCAACGCCAACCCAATGCCGACTGCAGACGTGTTCCGAGTCGCGAGCTACCAGAGCAATTGGGGAGAATCCTGAGACGCGGTATAGGAGGGAATAATTCCTTCACTATCCTTCTCAATGGATCTCTCAAAACGTCTATCGATTGCTCTAAAGTGTTGAACTTCTTTCATCTCAGTGTTTACTCAGGATTCATACTCTCACTCTCACTCTCGCTCAATCGACTTTGTTCAAATCCAATCGATTCCCGATTGGTATCCTCCTCATTTCGGCCAACGACACTTGGATCATCACACTCTAGTCTTTTTCCTTGAAACCTGCTCATTTGCTTACCCGAGCCCAGGAGGAACTGAAGGCCGTCGCAGGTTGTGATAAGTCAACTTCTTAGCTTGCTGTCTGTCGTCGTGCGTCATCCTAGTCCTTCAATTTATTCCAGGTTTTCATATTCAAACCAGTTTATCACCTCTTGCTCCTTAGTGTCACAACCCCTTTGCAAGCTAAAGCTACTTCACACACTCCTTTCAACTTTCGTTCTTCGTCAGCCAGAAGCCCCTCGTCCTCCTCTCGCTCGCAATAAGGCGCAAGCGTGGTTTGTTTTCAAGGCATTTGCGGCTGATTCGAACCAATTCAGCCACCTCTTCTAAAAGTGCCCTTAGTCTTCAGTCTATCATCCAGTCTTCGCGACCTCCCCTCGATTTCAGCATTTCTCGCAAGCCTATTCGCCAACTTCAGTCAGTATCCAAGCAACTAGGACAAAGTAGGACACTTCTGCTGTTTTATGGTGCCTCAGTCTTCTTGCCTAGCTCAGTAAGTGTGTCCGTTTCCGTCTTCCGAGTCTCCTCTCAATTGCCGCCCCTTGGTTTGCATCATTTCAGCCTTATATGCCTCCCAATGCATGCATAGTTTGCATCTACATAGACGCTCAACAAAAGTAATGAGGATGCGCTTGTGAGCCCCTATGAGGCACTAAAAATGATAGCGGGGCTGAAGCAATCAAACTACACATTTGTTTTTCAATGACTTATCCTACGAGACTTGTCTATCTGTTGGCTTTTGACGCATAGTCACATTATCTTTGGCTCCTGACCAAGCCAGAAGAGTGATAGCCCCAGCACTAACGACCCTTTCATCATATACTTTCCTGTTCCCTCTTTGACTAAGCTGCTCGATCCCTCCTATGTACTTATAATTTGCGTCTAATTCTTCTTCAAAATACTTTAGCTTGGCTCCTATCCCTCTCTGAGCTTGATCATCTTGGGAGTACCATCCAACGGTCTATCCGGGTTGCATCGAACGCCAAACTACTAGTTCGATTGGAGACCCCCGAGTCGTATACTATCAAATGTCACATCAATCCAAACTGGATATGCAGCAACACGAAGCTTTCTTTTCTTTTACTGTTCCAGCTAACGATTCTTCAGCCCCCGAGCCTCGGACGGATGATCACAACATCACTCCAGTTGCTCCAAAGAACGAATCCAACGAGGGCCAATGTGAACTGGGAATTGTCACGCAAACAGATCGCCCAGCTTTGCCTAGGACACCATCTGGATCAATATCCCCCGCAACCTTAGGGGACCGTCCCGGTACCGCCAATCAGTATCCCTTTACCTTCCCATCTACCTCGAACAGCGACGTCAAAGAGCGAACCTCCATTGGAGGTACGGAGGATGTGAGCCCAGTTTCGGGTACATCAACAGGCTTCCCGACGGATGAAGAGAACGTTCGTCGGAACAGTCGCCAGGGTCTCACTATCCTTACCGGTGCCGCTCCGGCGAAGCTGAGCCAACGAGCCTGTTTATTGGCTGCAGGCCCATCTCCGTTGGGTATGGCAAACCCAGAGAGCCCAGCAGAGCGATCAGGCGATTACCCTAGCCATGGTCCGTCCTTCTGTGGCTCTCAATACACCGACATCATCCCACAAACTGATCACTATTATGTTCGTCCGAATAGACATCGGAACCCATAATACAAGACCCATGACCGCTCCTGGTGCTGGATGGGCCGCCGGAAATTATAACCATGGCTATGACTACTCTTCTGCTAGTGCAGGTCTGTTTGGTGATGGAGGTTGGTCGATCAATTTCCATTATTATGCTGTATCGCGTTACATATCGGTGCAGTCAGTCTATTGGGTCCCGATACCTTGAGCTGATACCTTGAGCTGAGGCTGATGACTGTATGATCCTCACTCCCTCCTCCTCGGCCGATCCGATCCATCTTGAACAACACCGCATGCACCTCGCTTGTTCTTTCTCACCCATCTGAACGTCACAATACAAAATCCTCTCGAAGGCTATCACAACTCATCTGGCCGAACATCATCGACCAACACTGATGGGTCAAATAATACTACTTCCACCCATACATCACCTGCGGTGGCCGAACCCAAGAACTCGGAAAAGCCCACCAAACCAAGTCTACAGGCTCTCATCACTGTCAATAGCGTGGCTTCTAGAAAATCATCAATGAACCAGTCAATCGCACCCGATCAAGGGCAGTCTAGTCTTCTTTCACTGACCTCTCAGCTTACTCCACCCGGACGACAGTGTGAGCCCACACCACCAGGGCAACTAATGTACAGTTCAGCATCTCCGACTCTACATAGTATATCTTTACCACCCGACCAGAATGCAAGTGGCAGTCCTTACCTTCATTCTAGCTCATCGCAGCAACCTTATCACATTGCTCGACCCAATACGCACGCCGGTACGTCAGCCTCGTTCGGCGAGCGACCCGACAGTTCATATGGTCCCCCCACTCCTCTCCACAGCGCCAATAGCCCAACCAGTCCCTTCGCTCTCACCGGTTACTCGGCAAACTCTCGTCCAGGGACTGCGAATGCTGCTGTGAACGTTCCAATGTATGGTGCCAGTTACGCAAATAGCCGGCCGGGCTGTTATGGGATCCCGAGGCTCAACATTCCGAGCTCTAATCCTTCTCAGCCACCCTCTAACAGCTCTTCTCCGGTCTATGGCAATGTACGAATGATATCGAATGGCTCTGATCATTCACATGGCAATATCCAGCAGTCTAGTCTAATCCCCACAAATAACCAGACAAATCCCTATGGTGTTATGTCCTCTCATCCAATGGGATCAGTGGATGCTCCTAACCGAATGTATAACTTCAACATGCTGCCGGTAGCACCGAGAAAAAGGGCACGAAGACGGTACGATGAAGTGAGGCTCTGATTTCTGTTTGACTCTTATGTTGAAACAAAAAAATTGACGTCTTTTCTTCTAAACTAGATTGAGCGACTATATAGTTGCAGTTACCCCGGGTGTACAAAAGCTTATGGAACGCTGAATCACTTGAATGCTCATATTACCATGCAAAAACACGGTCCCAAGAGACTCCCGCAGGGTAAGTACAGTCGTTCACTTGAGTTTGACTTGATGCTTACGATTCGCCTTTGTCCTCATTTTTCCAGAGTTCAAAGAAATTCGGAAGGAGTGGAGAGCCCGAAAAAAAGCTGAAGCCGAAGCTCGTTCTGCTCCTTACAAGAATGCACAACAGGCCCAGAAGAATCATCACAGTCATCACCATCACTCCCAGTTTCAGGCTCATCGACCGCTGACATCTTCCAGCTCCACCTCAAACTTGGCTGGTCAAGTTGGAAACCCCAACGCGCATACAATGAGCTTGATGGCAAATTCTTCACACCCCGGCATCTCTTACGGAAACATGACATCCAATCGTCCTCATACGATGATGAGCTCCGGTCCCAGCTCTTCCGGAAACCTGATGAATATGGGTCAACTGCAGATGGGAAGAGTACTCTCAACGGGGTCGATCGATAATTCATCACTTTCGACAAATATGATGACTATGCCTCACGGCTTCAGTCCAGATCTACTCGGTCCTCCTCTATCATCGGCGCCATCTTATTATGCTTCTTCTCCCTACGCACCTTCATCACTCGGTTCATCTCAGCATTTATCGGGCCCTGCGAGTGCGCCTAGACATGCCTCGATGAACTATGGAACACACTTACGTGTCAACTCCAGTATGGGTACTGAGCGCAACAACTTACCACAACCGGATAACATGAGAAGCGTTTCAGATAATAGCAATATGCCAAATCGAAGTCCCCATGACTCCAAATCGATCATGAAGGATGATAAAAAAACAGTCACGGGCCAGTATCTTGTTACCGCCGCTCGATAGTATCCTAGCACTACATTGCGCAAAACAAAAGACTAGAAACATGCGACACATAACTTTACAGCCTTTCCAGCAGTCCAACATAATCATGGTCACGATTCAACACAATATATATATATATATACCTTGGCGGCGCGATAATCGGTCAAGAGGTAGAAATATTCTTGACTGTTTCTTTTATTATTGGGGTATATCAGACTTTGGGTTTCTGTTTCTTTCCGTTCCTTCTATCTTATCAAAGGAACTTGCATATATAACATCATTTTTTCAAGCTGTTCCCTCGGAATTTGACTCCGACTAATTCATGTCAAGAATACCTACATATATCTTAATAATTCAAAACTATGAAAAAAAGAAGAAAAACAGCGCTGAGTAGGAATGGACTAAAGGTATTCAGATAGTGGAAGAATTTGTTTACTTTTACATCAGTTTTTTTGTTTTCTTCGTTCCACCTCCGTTCACTTAGTTAAAGTCAAATTTGTCTTCTTCGAGCAGTCTTTCTAAAACTCACTTTTTTTACTTTGTTCTTGTGGGTGATTTTGGTTTTGGTCTCAGTGCAGTCAAAGGATTTATCACATTCTAGTTTTCTTGTGAATACATAATTAAAATATCACCCAGGGTGTAAACACAGCTCTTTTGAACCCAACTTAATATAATTCAGTAATTGGCATTGTATGAGTGTTGTGAGTACCCGCAGGGGCACCATTCACACGCAAGATTGACAAACCTCTGAACTTGACATTCACCTCTCAAAAGCTCCCACAGACCTCTTCTCGGCACTCGGTTGTAACTACTTGCTTCCTTCCTCCTGCCATGCTAGGAATGCCTTTCTGATATCCGATGCTACTGTATGTTGACACCTTGTTGCAGAGTGTAGCGTGTGTTACATTGATAAAGAGCATCTTAACTCTACATTCTGACGCAGACCCGAAAAAAGCCCCAACAGGCATTGAGTCCTTATTGTTAGAGTTGAGGGTTTAGAAAGTATTCATCATCCCACAGGCCAATCAACTTGAAGAAAATATGGCCTCTAACATGGTTTTGTACACCCTCAACTCCTTGGTGTGGTCAAGATGCGGATACAAGATATATGTTGTGGAGATCATGGTCTTTCTCAGATAATTGTATCTGATAATCCAAGAGTAGGTGCTGGCGATCGACACATGATCACATCTGTAGTCCAAATTTGGTAGTCTATTGGCTCATTCTTTGTATTTCTCTGCTTCCAACACATTTTTTCCAACAATAGATCCGTTCTCTTGAGTAAGAGGTCTCACCTCAATCATCTAGCCATGTTTAACTTTGAGGGCGATACAAGATAATAAGATATATTTGTCCTTTGCAGTCTACGTAATCTTTTGGGCTGTCCTTTCAACTTGTGCCAGAGGTTCCACCAAGGTGCGATGTTGTGAAAACTCATCAAAACCCACATATGTAGGGAAAATGAGTCCTCTGAAGCCATCAAGCCGATCGCATTCAACAATTTGAAGTCATAGGTACGATTTGATACCCTCACTCATACACCAATTCATTTTGTCTTAATTGCTTTGGGTTGGATGTTCTCGTGAATCCATGCTTATCATACAAAGAGGCATGGGCTGTAGCTGATCATCCATGTGAGTCAATTTGATATCTATGACTCAGGATGCAATTTCCTCTCGAAACTTTTCTGATACATAGGGCGATGACTGATCAAATTTTGGATTCTAAACCGCTGATCCCACCACGTGCAAAATATACGATACAGAAACTCATCTTTTGAAGTGATGAGGATAAGTTGTAATCAAACAATAAACTTGAAATAATAATTATAATCGGAGGCTGCAGCTCCTTTTCACCAGAAACTAATTTTTGGAAGAGCAGAATAAGTCGCAATCACACAATCAGCTTGAGAAGATGGTCGTAATCGGAGGCTAGAGCTTCCTTTCCTGGAGCGTACAACGCCTTTCAAGAAGGAAACATCGCAGAGTGAAAAAATGAGGCAATTTCGAACGGAGATTTGTCTCAGCAGTTCTCAGCCGATGCCGCAATACCTGGACGAGAGTAATCTACCCTATCAGCGACAACTTTCTTACCACTAGCGCAAGTCACCTTGACAGCAACAGTGGCAGAATCCTTGGGCGGATTCGAGAGTTGAACTATGAATTGAAAAGAACCGAGACATCAGGTAAGCTAGAGCTCTGAAAGCTCAAAGTCTAGGTGACGAACAAAAGTTATCACTCGACTGTCGGGTAGTGTTGGTCCAGGATTGACCACCGTCAGTTGAGATTTCGACGGAGTGGACTGGCTGGTTAGCGCCTGCGATTTGCATTGACATGAAATATCTCGAAACTCCTTCTTTGTTGATGATCTTAAGTGGAGTGGGGAAGCCACAGGGAACAATTTCCCTAAGAAAGAAGCAAAGTTTGCATATGTAAGTGTTTTGTATCCATGCACACTTCTGCCAAACAATATAGACAAACAACATAATTCAAGAAGGCAGGCAGAGACTAGAGGGACATACCAAGTGATCGGTAAGGCGGAAGGCGACGCATTTCCTGTGACTGCGTTCCACATCACGGGGTCCATATCCAGTCCGTCATTGGAGCACTTTTTGAATGTTTTTATCAACATCAGCGTACATCAGATAGAACAGGGAGCGCACCAATCCAAACTGAAGAAAAAAAACCTACCGAGAAACATGAATCTCCGACAATTGCTACCTTTTTCATTCCGGTGGGACCAGTAACTTCGACACATGACCCACACAAGCTCGCACTGTTCCATAAGTTTCCAGCCATAGCAACTTCAGGAAAACCAGCTGGAGGATCCCAATCCTTGAAGTCACAGCTTTTTTTTGGAAAGGGAAAACATGAAATTTGGACAACGCGGTCAGTTTAGTTACGCAAGTGTATTATTTTGAGACGCAAATATCCAGAAGAAATTTTTGAATTTTGGTATTTACTTTCCACCTTTCCAATTTCCACCCTAAAGATCAGAAGGGGTGCGGAAACGCACATATAATCAGAAATATGGATCATGAACCAATGTCGATGATGCAGAGTTTCAAGCCTTTTTAGGGTGATGACTTACCCACATGGTGCCTGTGCCTTTGTACTTTGGGGATAATCCTGTTCCATTGTGAGCTGGGGCAGGTGCGGGTTGTGGGACTAGACCACCAGTGGAATTTTTTTTCGGCTGAGTGTCATTACGAGGTGTTTCTTCTGTATCGTTGACCTTTGGATCATTCCTAGTTGACATATAGATGTTGGAACTGGTCTTATTTGGGTAGAGAGAATGGTGAGCACCATGCGGGGCTGCCACATATGTCCCTTCAGAAGATCCTTGGTGAGGATCACCCGACAAGTTTTGCGACCCAGTATTCATTTTATTGTCAGGGATATAAGAGATCTTCGTGTGGCTGGGGTGCTTTCTGACTCTACAGCCCCCGTCATGTGGGAGTGCTTCACTGACTTGGCTGTGTATGATAGCCACCATAAGAAAAACGGAATAAATGAAACGCGAAGGTTGTGATGATCGAAACATCTTGTGCGTGGTAATCTTGAATGTAAGGAATGATAAATCTCAAGGAAGTGAGAAATTTAGACCAGCGGATAAATGTATCGAGAGCGAAAAACGAATGTGTGGTGATAACTGAAGAGGAAAGGGTAAAGAAACAGTCGACTGAAAGCAGAGACCGCAGACTATATAAGCTTGGAAAGCGCTGTGGGTGGGCTTTATTGAGCTTCATTGTCAACTACAGTTTGACCTTGTAAAGCATGAGCATCTCAAAATCGCCTCTGCCAGGCAGCACCACGGTGGCAGCACGGCCCTCGAAATCAACTCAAAAAGTTGAGGAGGTCATGCATTGGCAATCTGTGGCTGTCAGAATGCGCCAACATTCCGGCTAGATCCATATGCGCCCGGGCCTCAACTCCAAAAACTTTCTCTTGATTTTTCATTCTTTTTGCAAGAGATAGTACATGGGAATGTATGTTCGCGTTGCACATCATAATAATCACGCACTTGACAAGAGACGCGGGCACTGGTGAACCTTGAGGGGCGAAATCTCCTCGAATTGCGGTCTCTTGACAAAGCAATCTGATCACGCAAAAATTACATCACGAGCCGCGATTTGTATCATGACATCATGTACGATTCAACAATATCGTAAGAGAGCGATGAAGGGCGATCAAAATGCGAAGAATGGGCCAAATCTAACCAATCACACGCATCATTTCTGATTGGAAGTTAATCGGAATGGCAATGATCCATCGCGGGCCTGAATTGCGCAGGGTGATTTGCGCTGTACTACGTGACGGAGCTTACTAGAAAAAAGATGTGTCCAGACGTGGACCGTTGACGCACTCTGACGTGATATTGCCGGGCACAAAGTGGTCCCTTCGTATCAACCCGAACCTCACGCCGATTGACGGTGGTCAATTCTCTGTCAAAACTGCATCGGTAACATGGGAATGTAGCAAATCAAGGCTCAAGTAGTCGCAGTCTAACGAATCATGAGGCCCAACAGAAATCAAATTAGGGGTACACAAACATCTCAACCCGACCTAATAAAACCCATGGCAACCCGATTGATTTTTGGATTTTTTAGCGCCAAAAACTCAAAATCAATCGGGTTGGCACGGGTTTTTTGGATGGGTTTTTAAGGTCGGGTTGAGATGTTTGTGTACCCCTATTGTATTACAAGGGACTCATCGCATTAACTATGGGTGTGTCATTGAACCAAAAAATGACTTAACATAGTTCCATCAACAAGTCAACCAAGTCCATCACTGCGAGCGAGGTTGCGACTCGCGAGAAAGAGTTCCATCATGCCTTGGCCTTTTCTGGGTTCTTTTTTCATCTTTCCTGTATCTTTTTCTAGTCTACCTGTGTTCAAGGTATGTACATACTTGAGCTGACAAGGCTGAAGGGACTTTTGTTGAGTTTTTCAATACCCCACTAACCCCTGAAGAGTTCTAATCGAAGCTAGCACCAGAAAAGCAGGTTTCTTTGTGTGAACTTTTTGCACACTGCCTTTTTTCATAATTGACTCAAGTATTAGTAAAGTCAAAGCTCATATGTGATCTCTTGCAATCACCATATACGTTCCCATCTTGCGGGTCTCTTGTGATTATCTCCGTGTTCAACTGCAAGATTGTGGTAAGCACTAAAGTAAAGCTCACTTTGGATGACAGAGATCTTGAGTCGAGTATGTACAAGTTGAAATAGCTATCCGTTCATGTTTTCCGTTCTCGAATCCCATGATGATGAATGTCATTCCGATGCCAAGAGCTTAAAAGACCAAGGAACAATCAGTCAATGGCTCAAGGAAAGAATTTGCTTCCACCACCATTGAGGAGCATGGATGACAACAAGAACAAACTCATCCTCAGAAGCCTTGATGAGCTTACCAGTGTTTCAATAGTCTTGATTGGAAAGGGTCAAGCGGGTGAAGGGATTTAATCTTGAAGCAGTCTTTTATCCAAAGATCTTTCTCATCACAATAACACAATAAGACAAAGATTCTTACTACGTCTTGGACGCAGGAAACCATTCTTTGCACATCAGAAGCCTCAAGTTGCCTCAAGTTTTTGGGTTCCAGCCAAACAGGCCCTTGACTGATACATGACCCACAAAGCTTGGGAAAATGGATAGTGAATTTGGTGTGAAGCTTTGAAAAGCCAAGAGCATTTGAACCCTAACTTAATTAAGTCCATCTGCTCTTTTTGATGGACTTAGTTAAGTTGTATCTGAACTCATTTATGGGATACAAAGTAGAATCCGGGCACATGCCCGGCCTCATGCCCAGATTTTTTTTGGCAATAAATTTGAATTCTGGACCCGGACTTTTGCCCAGAAAATCAAAATTTACTGCCAAAATAATTCCGGGCACAACGCCGGGCAGATGTCCGGATTCTACTTTGTATCCCACAATTAAAAGGGGGGTTTGTATTTTCATTAGCTGTTTTAAACCTGACCCGGTTGACCAAAAATTTGGTACACCCGGTTCAGTAATTGCGAGTTGGCTATCAGACTGAAGCAATGCTAATTATATTAGCTAAGAAAGAGATTACTATCTCTGTGACCAATGAGAGCAGAAGTTACCTGCTTGAAGTAAAGGTAAAAATCGGTGAAGAGAAGGAAAACAAATAGAGAATATCAACACCTATTTATACCTAAGATTCAGTCAACAAGAACACAGCAAATATAGCACACACAGCGATGATATCATAACATTAGTAAGAAAATGATGTCATTGATATAAGAGGAATAGAGAATAAGAAAGGAATGAATCTAAGATTAGATAACCCAAATACTACTACTTCAATTTCAGTTGCATTTCATGCTGTGTGCCAGGAACGTGGAAAGAAAATCACAAGAAAAACTTTCACAAAAACCCTCTCTCCTCATTCAATCAATCCAATATGCCACACAAACAGAAGACAACAAAGCCCCCTCTTGATTCCAGCACATCATCAGACTCTCACCCATATTTGGATAACCCCGTTGCTGTGATCACCAACACTCCAAATCAAACTCTCAGTGCAGTACCTAGCAGCTTCATGCCAGTTTCAGCTATTACAGCCTTTCAAGATTCACCCGTGGCTTCCCTCTCACAAACCAACTTGATCTGATTGGGGCAGGCTTTGGCAATCTCAGCCTCACTAACAGAGGATTTGTGAGCAAGTCATAAGGAATCAAAGAGAATGGTGTGAATTTTGACTTTTGCACTTACATACACACATGTAACAGCATTTACAACACAAAAAGCCTATTTTATCAATCTTTACAACTCAACTACACATTCATCACACATAAGAAGTAGGTCATGTTATGTCAAGTATTGATCAGAACCATGAGATCTACAAGATGAGCTATAGTAATAAAACATTGGAGCACTTTAGAAAAAAGTTCAAACTCCAAAAATGGGTTTCAGCTATGAATATCTAAAAACCAAAAAGATGGACCTCTCACATGAGTTCCAGTCTCTCCTCCTGTCTGTTGGTTGGATACACTGGGTCTAGCAATGTTAGTGCCCTCCATACCACATTGTTCTTCTTTTTTTGGCACTTACAGTGTCTTTTGTTCTGATTTCTTGTCCAAGAAAGCTGAATTAGTTGAACTTTTGAGTGATGGAAACCTTGTTGATAGGTGCATTTAGTGCACCCAAGGTGTTTGCAATCACTCAATTAACAGATTCATTGATTTGTTTTTACTTTTGATTTCAATTTTAACCCAATCACATTTTGGTGCTTTTTGTTTCAATCCTTTCACCCTATTCAAATATCACACTTCATGTTTGCTTTCTACCCTTTGTCAATTTTAGAGTGCTTTCTTATGGTGATCTTACATTTCTTTGCTTCTGAGAGTAATTTGCTTTTCAAATCAGTCCTGCCTGAACCTTTACCTTGCCTATAAGTACAGAGCCAGGCTATAAAAAGACATATTTCTTGTCATTATTTTGGTCTCATTGCATCCATACAGCTCTCCTACAATCAATCAACTATTTGATCTTAGATACTTCATCATCTCACATTACTGCAAACCTTGACTCTTTATTATCCCTTTCATTATCTCATTGCCAATTTTTTCTTCTATTTTTTTGTAATTAACCCCATATCAATAACATGGCATGTACAAATTGGGAAGAAATCAAGCATCAAAGTTATTGGAAGAGGATTGCAGTTGTTTAAGTTTGAAGATACTTGATGGATTGCAAATGTATTTAAAATAATGACCACTATCACTGCCACAATTAAATAGGTTCCCAGGTGGGAAAGTGATCTAAACTGGGAACATGATTAAGAATAGAATTTGTCATGAAATCATCTTGCACTGTGCAACTGAGCCTTGAAGCATATGATACACATGTGCAAACATCTGAGTGAATCCTTAGCTATCTGCTACATACAGATCAAATCAGTTAACTGTTCATCTGGAAAAGAAGATCCCATGTAATATGTGCTGTAATTTTGTTCAGATTCAGACAAGCATTTTGAAAAATTGGCTACATATATTAAAAAGCCTACTTGGGAAAAATTTATGGAGCTGTTCAACAGTAGCAGAAGGGGAATCTGGTTCCTAGGACCCACTTTACCATCCAGGAACCTCTCAAATGCTGGAGGTGTATGACTACCACCCTCATTCAAATGGGCTACATCAGCTGAGTTTGAAGTAATAGGTTGAGATTTGAGATCAGTAGATTCTTGATGTTGATTAAGCACCCCTTGATTTGAGGAATCTGAAGTTCACATTGAGGTTTAAGATTCAATCCAAAACACATTCCATATATCTTAAAGTGACTACAAAAAAATATGATACTACATACCACTTGATTTATCATAACCTGTGTCTTATCTACCACCAATGCTCGGACCTCATCGTAATCCACCATAACGTTATGAATTATCCATAACGTTACGGTGAACCGTATTCAGGACCAACCGTGTCGTAGCGTTATAGGGGGGGGGGCGTAGCCAAAAATTGGTCATGGTACGGTGGGACCTTAACGTAACGTATCACAATGGCCATCTGAAGCTCAGATTTTGGTCATCATGGTACTTAAAATATAAAAAAACAGATGATACATATAATTGAGAGTAACTTTTTAACAAGAGACAGGAAAAATAAAGAAAAGATGCATAATAATGTACAAAGCTGATAGACTTTGACCACAGGTGCTTGGCTCGTCTTGTTCTAATGATAAGTTTTGGTCTACTAAATTTTGTAGGGCTCAAAGCACTGAGGATCTTAGGCTTGGTTGGATGTATAGGATTTGTAGACTTTCCTACTCGGATCATTTCCACACTTGTGAACTTGATAACATCCTCAGAAGGTTCAACATCATCATGTTGATGCATGGTACATTTATTGAGATAAGTCACAAGCGCAGCCAAGGCTGATGACTATTGAAGGTTTAACACACAAAGAAGATCAAAAATGAGTACCTTGATAAATCAAAATCACTTACGCTTACACTTAGTTGTGAAGCTTTGGTATTGATTAAAGTTCTTGCTGTAAGCGTTGGGTTGCCTGACCAATTTTCATCAGGCTTTATCCCTTGAGAATGAGATTTGACCATTGATCCATGTCGTCTTCCAGAATCGAAAAGTAATGGGACATGTTTCTTTCCAATGTGAGTGAGAGCATTGGCACCAGAAGTCAAGCTGAAATCACGAGATGGTCTAATGATCAACTGATAAGATTTTTGGTCTCCACAACCTTCTCCTGCAGTGGTAGTCGGAGTTAGTTCCAAGACTAGAGCACAGTCATAGACAACAAAGCCATTGCTTCATCAATATGATGACAGATATGTGGATATCAATGAGGAAAGGTACTACCAAGCTCCCTCAAGACCATTTAAAGGACTTTCTTCTGTCTTTGAGCTTACCAAGACGACTCAAGGGGAAACCTGCTCAATAACTACATTTTGGATATTTCATTACAATGCTTTTTGCTGAGCACTTTCCAATCACCGATTCAATTCCAGTTTGTTCTCTATTTTGTGATAATGGTTTTAAAAGATTTTGAGGTAATGGTACGGCTGCTGGTATCCCATCCGACTAATTTATGAACCTTTCAGTTGGGAGATATTTATACCATAGTCAACTGTAGTGACTACGGGTTTTGTCGCGGTCATCATAATGTAATGTGCCCGCAATTGTAATCTGGACCGTAACCAGATTTCCCTACCAGGCGTTTTGGTGTGCTTAATGGCCAGTTGCGATACGGTCAAGACCATACCGTACTGCACCGCTGACCGTAGCCATCACGCTGAGGTCCGAGCTTTGCTACCACCGATCATCCTGGATACCACTCTTCAATTGTTTTCCCCTCAGACCGTAACCTACCATGTCACTGATCAACCTCAGACCATATTACTTCACAGTACAGAATCACTTGCAAATAGGGCCTGGCATGTTTGCAAACTCAAACTACAGCTCGTGAGGAATTAAATACACTACTATAGGATTGTTGAACTTCAGACAAGGAAATCAGTGTTGTCAATAAACCCAGCAGGAGAAGTTTAGGGAAACTTGGTAGTCATGACTATCAATTCCCCATCAATAGTGACAGAAAGGCATTGGTTGGACTGGGCTAAGATGAATATATATAGAATTGATTTACTATAAAACAAATGAGACACAACAGGTTAAAATTGATGGGAAGCTTTGAGAGTGAGATGTGATTCCCCATAAAGGCTAAAAGTTTTCTTCAAAAGGATCACAAATAATTCAATCAGAGCAGTATGCAGCGGGATGCCACCATCTGACCATCTGACTGCTGCATCACCAGAGCCACCATCACAAATTGACATTTGGCCACATCTTCAACCAAACCAATGATACTGGCACCAACACTGCAACCGCTCCGCTCAAAAAAGCGCAAGCGGAGCAGTTTTGACATCCACTCAAACCTCTGCTACCCAGAGCAGAGCCTGCGCACCACACTCCAAGGGTATAAAATTCTTGGGCGGCAAATATTGCTCCTGTCAGCCCCAAGCCCTATAGTATTACTAGTACTAAAGGGCTGTAATAAATAAATATAAAATAATAAAAATAATACTTACAACTCATGGCTCAGTTTCTAGAGTCAATTACATATGTAATTACATATAGTTACATATGAAATTACATATGTACACACATGTGAATCTGGACAAGAGGTTGCACTAAGTGAGAAAGCCTTTCACAAGTGCACATCCCATGAGTAACACAAGAGTTACACATGCATGTAATCAAATAATAATTGAATGATTGAAATTATGATTACATACAACAGATGAGTATGTAGTCAAACCACAAGTTGTGTATGAGGATTTTCAGGGTTTTGAGTATATAAAGAGCTCTCTGACCCGCCATGAAAATCCATCATCATCATTACATTCAAGCAAGTTATCAGTGAACTTCATCAATCAGATAAATACAAGTCCTTGTCCCCTTTTATTAGCCATTGCACATTTCTCTAATTGATCATTGCTTTTGTTATTTGTAGAAGTTCTTTTGAAGACTTCTTCATTTTTGTCATGAGGTGATCCTAGAAGTATTGCTCAAGTTATTAAAGGGATTCAATAACTTGAGAAACTTCAACCTCACAGAAGTCCCTCTGTGTTCAGAGTCTAAAGAACTTCAAAATATCACTAGGTGATGTTTCCCTTGCTTAACAACTCTAGAGTAGAGTGTAGTTATCTTGGGCACCACACTGGGTTCCAGTTTTCTATTGTTATCCGGCTAGAATACTCTTGTCTTGCCTTAATCCCTAGATTTGTATCCAAAATCCTCTGTTGAGAGGTCATCTAACTGAGGTCAGTGCTGATTTGATCACACTGCTTCCTTTACAGCCTTATTCAAAACTTTCAATAAGTTTCTCACACGCATAATAAACCCGGTTCATTATTCCAATCCTTTGTTTAGTGACTTACTACCCTAAAAGACGCTAGTAGCTCACAGCTCCGCTCATAGACAGGGCTTGGGTGGCTTATAAATAGTTTTTTTTAGACTTTTCAAGTCCTTTGTAGCGCTGAGCACTGCTATATAGTTTTGTGTGCTACATAGTGGTTTTACACTAAGCACATCCAGGTGAGAAGAAAATTAAAAATTAGCAATTGGGAGTGCTGCAAGTTATAGTGGAGCCCTCCGCTCTCCACCTAAAACAGGCTGAAATCCTGTGCAGTGCATAGCAGTTGTGGTGTTGCTGGTGCCCAAGCTTGCACAGTATGCCTGGTCCACCCCTTCCTCCTCCTTTTTGGAAGCTAAATTAACTTATTGTCTTACTTATTCTTCTTCTGTCTGTTTTCTATTAGTCTCACCAATCAATTTTTATCACATTTTACTTATTTTTGCCGTTGAGGGCCAGTTGAAGTGGCAAAGTGTAGAATTCTTGGTAGTAACATTGAGATCTTTGGTTGCTTGGGCTGGTAAGTGTAATGGCTCTGATGGAAAGACATGAGCAAGAGGTACCAGTTGCGTTGATAATGATATTTAAACATGAAGAGTAGAAGCAACAAGAAGTGTGAGAGCTTCAGGTAAAGTATGTTGAGTAGAGACTACAGTATTAGCATAGTCTAATAGGTGGCTTGTTACAGTAAGGGTGCAGTTCAAAGTGATTCATCTTTACCTGGCCAACTTGGCATTGGCACAAGAGAAGATCCCAATCTCAGTTTGCAATTATTAAGCTCTCTGTCTTGATCTCTTCCCAATCACAAGGATGAATCAATTCCAGAAGATACTCTGCCAGTCCGGTTAAGCAGAAAAGAAGCTGAGCTACCTACCAACTCAGCTGTTGAAAAACTGGAGTGCAAGACCAATCCTACAAAGTTTGAGACAGCAAAGCATCAAAAAACAACTCTACTTGAAGGCATCAGGCAAGTTGAGAATCTCACTCCTTTTAGTTTGATTTGGTATTCATTTGTCGTATTCTGTGTATTTTCTTTCCTCTAACTAATCTGGTCTTTAATCCTCTATGTCTTTTAGTTTATCCTGTCACACAGCAATAGTATATTTTCTTATTTCTATTTTGATCTTTTGTTGCTTATCTGATTTCTTACTTCATCTTTTCAATTCTTTCATTTAATTCTTTTATTTTGTCACTTATTGATTTCCTACTCTAACTTCTCTCACTTATACATAGTTCCAGTCACTCTGTAATTTTTAACTTGCATATGATACTCAATTTGTTTTTATCATATTTTACATGCATGTTGCTTGCAGCAGTGTAAAAATTTGAAAGAAATGTGAATAAGTTACCTTGCCTTGTGCGGTTCCCCTGCCCTGAAAATTAATGAAGCAGAGCAAGAACCACTCCAAAAGGCACTGTGCTGCTTAACTTGTGTAGCAGATGTGTTTTAAAAGTGGATCAATAGCGGGTCCTACCTGTAGCAGCAAGCCACACCACCTCAAAAATTTGTCCAAAAAGCAGAGTGCCTCAGAGTGCCTCAGGTGTTGTGGGGACTGTTGTTCAAGAAAGAGCAAACACTGGTCAAAATGACAAATCCAAAAATTGTTTGAAAGAAACAACTGTGTGAAGGACAACCCCTGATGATATCTATATTTCTACAAATCAAGCTGAAAGGACAGTGAAGGTAGCAAAAAGTGTGATGGCAACTTAAAGAAGCAAACCAAGAAGAGAGAGAATGTTAATCTGTCAAGGTAGGATGCTGAGGTGTATATTCAGACATCTTGGGACAATTAGGGAGATAAGATGAACATTGGATTGGAAGAATGATAACATCTTTTGAGGTCTTAAGCGCG
Source organism: Melampsora larici-populina 98AG31 (assembly GCF_000204055.1). Lineage (NCBI taxonomy): Eukaryota > Fungi > Basidiomycota > Pucciniomycetes > Pucciniales > Melampsoraceae > Melampsora > Melampsora laricis-populina. Next base: position 543,205 of record NW_006768788.1, read on the forward strand.
CAAAGTGGACCTGTGTAATGGTGTGACACAAATCAGTAGATGTCAAAGTGTGAAAAGAAGTGAGGGGTGCGTACTGTTGAATTGTATCACCAGGCACACAAGCCTGGTGATGTCCTACTAGGATCAATGGTAGCACCCTTCTTTTGAGGCAGCTTGTTCTTTGGCAGATAAGGTTCCTGATGAATCATCAAGAGACAGATAGAATTGAGTATGATCATTCAAAGTGCACGCAGTTGCCAAATGCTTCTGGAGCTCTCACCGCTTGGAAGAACTTGTGCTTTCTCAGGGAATTTTTTTTAAACAGTGAAGAAATCAAATTCAATCAAAAAATCAATTTTCTGCAATTGAAATTGTAGTTTTAAAGTGCCCGCCTTTGAGTGCAGCTTGTTCTTGGGTGGGCATGGTCTTCTGATCCATAAGCAAATCAACTGAAGTTAGGTCACTCAAAATCATTGCACTTGAAAAGAGGGTCCTTGAGCCCTCACCTTAAAGTAAAGATTGTTCTTCTGTGAAGAGGTTTTCAAATAAGTAGATAGATCAAATTCTGTCAGACCATTTGTTGACCTTTCTTGATCCAGTAGGCATGTTTGGAATATAAGGATTTGTGGATAGAATTGGTGCAAGATTGGGTATGTGTTAAGGATGTAATCTTGCTCGGGCATACCATATTCATATAACCAGTTGACTGCCTAAAGTGTTAGCTTTAAAGATAGGATTGAAAATTATAAAAATATTCATTTTCTAATCTTATTTATGTCAAAATCCATATAAAATGTGCCTCAACATGAAAGTTTGAATGGTGACTAAAGAGTACCCAGTATTTAGAGTGGGTTTAAGTTATGGTGTGTTGTTTATAAGAAGGGTGGTTCAAGAAGTGCTTTTACAGGCTAAGACTATGCTATCTTGTAAGTCAAATCCCTCTTGATCCCCTTCACAAGTTCTGTTTTGAAACTCATATTATGTGTAATAGGTTTTATGAAATTGTTTACCATAATGATAGGGAAGCCTTCACTGGTGAAAAATATTGGCTCAAGATTGTGAAGGAAATCACATTCCACTTGCCATCTGAAGATGATATTATTTCTGGCATTTTTGCAGGAGGGTCAAGTCCCAGGTGCAGGGAACAATCTTGTTGCATGAGACCAAAGGAATGTGTTTGTGATACCAAATAACAAGAGAGAATTTCATTGTTATCATCATCATTGCAATTTATTGTGGATGAGCCTACTGTTTTCCTGCTTCAAAGCTGCTTGTGCAAATCAATTGCCAAACCTTGAGCTCCTGTCCTGTTTTTTCCCACAACATATTGGGTATATTTGTGCCTGGTATTCAATGACCAAATGTTTCTGGTCTACATTAAGTGCCCACAAATACCCAATGCCTGATTGGGTTGTCCTGCAGTGTCCAAAAAGGGACCAGCCCAACTTTGACTGAACCCAATACAGCGGATTTTTCCAGCCTGAGATACAGGTTGGTCTTCTCAGCGTTGGCCTAAGAGTGTGCAGAGCAGCTGCTAAAGGCAAGTTGGTGCTGGTCTGCAGACTTGGCATCTAGTGGACATGGAATGGTTGTCTTTGGGGATCATCCTGGGATTGCCTTTCACCACATACAGATTGGGAGCTTTTGGGAGGTTGGGTGGGACAGCCCTAGGGAAGTCTGACTGCTTCCATAGTGTATAGCCTTAGAATATAAATCAATCAATTCTTCACATGTAGCCAAGTGGACATCATTAAAGGATAAGCTTCTCACCCTTTTACAGCCATTCTAGAAATTAATGTCCTGTCTCAACTTTTTTCTTTTGTCTTTTTTGAAGGTTTGCATAAAATTGGACCAAATACAGCCATGTATCAGCTGAATGATGCACCCAACTGAACAAGAAGCTTCTGATACAGGACTGTATTGTACATATTTTAGTTTGGGGGTTGGTGAATCATTGACAAGAACAAAAAGAAATCTTTTTGAGCAGGATACAAAATTCTTGAATAACTGTGATCCAATTTATTTACTTCATAATATATCCTTGTGATATGTATCATATGTTAATTTTGTTTGATTCTTTATACATTATGTTTTTATCATATAAGAGCAAGTGCACTGGTTGGGTTCTACTTAGATTTTGTGTCTAATTATTTACATTAGGCTTATTAGGGGGGCTCAAGTCAAAATATTTTACTACTTTTATCGTAAAATTTTGTTCCCGATTGCATAAAATTTACGCAAAATTTTATGCAGTTAGAGCACCCACTATGGTTGCGGTAACGAGGTGATTTATCGTAGCTTTACCGCTAAGTTACACACAGGTCCACTATGGGCCTGTTTTACACTTGCGGTCCCTACGACTGCATCAAATTTTGCGTCGCGCTTGTTCAAATCTACGAAAGCTTAAACCCTGATTTATCGTAGAAACCAGGTAAAGCAGACGGTAAATCATCCGATAGTGGATTTCATGCGGTTACCATCTTTGGTAAAACACGCATGATCAAATTTCGCGCTCAGGAACGCAAAATTTACGATAAATCACCCTCATGATAGTGGGTGCTCTTATACGACATCCCAAATTTTTTAAGCAGCAAATTTACACAAATTTGCGTAAATCTGCTGCTCAGAAGGAGATCCGAAAGAAATTTTTACGGTCCTTTTTTACGAATTGGGAAAAGTTTTCACAGCACAGTACCGTAAAAAACTTTCCCCAATTTTTTAAGAAAAGGCCGCAAATTTTTTGACTTGAGCCCCCTTATTGTCTAGATCACCCTGATACTATGTTCTTTGGTTAGAGTCTTCTATTTTCAAGAAACTGTGACTCATGAGTATCATCAGATTTGAGTTACATAAGGCTTTATACCAATGATGAGAATGAAGAAGTAAATGTTCAAACCTGAGTTCTTAGCATCTGTTTGACAAACTTGAACTCTCTCTTCAGCTTGACTGAGTTTTGACTTGGCTCCAGTATGATTCTCGGGGGTTTGGACTCCGCTCTATTTGACTTGATCCACTTGCAGTTGTGCCACACTTGATCATGATCATGTTGTGAATTGATCCAACTGATCAGGAAGGACAGCAAATGTGTGGAAGAATTTGAAATGTGAACTGCACAGCCACGATCATCCTAAATTACATATTACCGCTTAAGTTGGTATGTAGCACATGTATACATAACAGTCTAATTGGATGTCTTCTTGACCTTCACTTTATCATTCAACTCATCTTACCATCATCATCATCAATCATCGACCATCAACCATCCGTCATCAACCAACATGAGCTCAACAAATTCAAGTCCAAATCAATCACATTTCAATAAAATCAAACCATCTTCATCATCGGTTCCTACTGTTTCAACTACTTCAGCTCAAGCTACTTTCTCTCCTACGAATGAAAAAACTCCTAATACTCCCACAAATCAATCTCATGAAAGAAGCCGATCTTTCAATATGAGAGATGCACTCAATCTACCCGATGAACCACCTCCTGGTCCTGGTCCACTTCATACTGCAGCTCAACATGGTGATCTGGCCACTTTAACAGAAATCATTGAAAGTGGTACTGAATCAGTTACAGATGTAGATGATCAACAAATCACTGCTTTACATTGGGCTGCAATCAATGGACATTTACTTCTTTGTTCTTTTTTAATTTCACGTGGAGCTGTAATTGACGCGTTTGGTGGTGAATTAGTGGCTACTCCTCTTATGTGGGCTGCACGAAATGGCAGGGTTTATGTGGTTCATTTACTTTTAAAACATGGTGCTGATCCTAATTTAGTCGATAGTCAAGGATTCAATACTCTTCATCTTGCTACTCATAGTAGTTCTGCACTTACTTTAGCTTACCTTTTGGCTTCTAATCGATTATCTTCTGATTCACTCGAATCAACTGATCCACAAGGTCATACTGCTTTACATTGGGCTTGTTATCAGGGTGATACACTGTCTGTTAACTTACTTCTTGCTCATCGATCTAGTGTCGCAGCCAAGGATTCGACTGGGATGACACCTTTACATTGGGCTGTTGTCAAAGGAAACGCAAGTTGTATCAAACAAATCGTTTTAGGTGGTGCAGATGTTCACGCTCGTACGATCGAAGGAAAAACACCCAAGGAAATGGCAGATGAATTAAAATCAATCTCAGCATGGACTAAAGCTTTAGGAGAAGTAGGACTTGAACCTAATGGGATTCCACGACATTTAACACTTTCACCTTTTAAGACAAAGCTTGCCATTTATATCTTATCAACTCTTACTCTTGGACTCGCTTTCAATACCTTTGAATCTTTACCTTGGGTTAGTGCTTGGCTATTGGCTTTAGCTGAAGGTTATGGATTACATCATGTAGTTAGTGTGACACTTTTAGATGCTAAAAGACGTGGTGGTGGATCTACTGGGGATATTATCACTCGAAGTCCTTATTTCAATAGCGTCATTGTGGCTAGCATCTTCTGGGTTTCTTATACTTGGCTCACAAGACTTGTTCGCAGTTGGTCATCTGTTTCCCTTTCTGATTCTCTTACCGTCTTTTTCATCTTCCCTCAAACTGATCTTGATTTCGGTTGAATGAATCACAGATACCCCTGGTTACGCTGCTACAAATCTCTTTTTTGCTTTATCCTGCTTAATTTGCATGTATAATCTATTTAGAGCTGTTTCACTTGATCCTGGTTTTATACCACTTCCTAGAGGTGAAGGTGAATTAAATCGAGTTGTAGAAGGACTTGTTGAATCGGGTAAATTTGATGGTACTCATTTTTGTATCACTTGTCAAGTTAGTTTTGATTTTAGCTTGATTGATACTCTTATTTGAAACTGATTTATGCAATTACTTTTGGTGGATTAGGCTCGTAGACCTCTAAGGAGCAAGCATTGTCGTTTGTGTAATCGATGTACAGCAAAGTTTGATCAGTTGAGTCTTTTGCAATTGACCCTATATGTGGCTTAAGCTGACGCTTTCATCAATCAGCCATTGTCCATGGATTTGGAATTGTGTGGGTGTGAAGAACCATCGACAGTTTTTGGTCTTTGTCGCAAGCTTGATTTCAGGCATTTCATGTTATATAGTCCTCGCCTATGCATGTAAGAGTCTTTTATATCAGATCAGGCCATTCTAACAAGAAGGCTCCAGGGAGAATTGACAATTGATGTTGTTTTTGTACAGACCTATCAGAAGCGCCAGTATTACCAACAACAGAATCAGCAGAATTACCAGCCTCATGTTCAATCTCCATACTGCTTTGTCAAATCTCATCATTTGATACATTTACGTTTTCAGTAACTGTATGGTCAGCCATTCAATTAACATGGACCATAGTTTTATTATTATCACAACTTTGGCAAATCAGTCGACAAATGACGACATTTGAATTAAGTAATTATTCTAAATTTGGGTATATGGGAGGTAGAGGTGGTTCTAGTTTATCTTCTCAATCTTCACATTCACATTCTCATTTAAATCATCAAGAAGCCATCTCAAGTTTAAAAGCTCAAGTGATTGAAGAACCTAATTGTAAGAAACATCATCAACATGGGATTAAAGGAAAGATGGGATTCTGTTTAAAGATCATTGGGTTAGATCAATTGGTTCAAGGAAAGGGTGCTAAGAATTTAGTGAAAGCTGGGAAAGTTAAGAATCCATTTAATAAAGGGATTAAGAGGAATTGTTATGATTTTTGGAGTAATGGAAATGAATTAGGTGTGGATTATTTAGAATTATTTGATGTAAGTTTGGTTTTTTTTGTCTTTTTTTGTCTTTGTTTCTTGATTTTAAATGTGCTTTCTGAATTTTGAATGTTGATAATCTTGTTTCTTTTGGTTTTGATGTTCTTTTGTACAGGTCCCTGATGGTGGATTCAAGACTAAAGATCAAAGGAAAAGTAGGAAAGGTGGATATGAAAGGGTTGCAATGGACATTGTTTAATGAGTAGTGATTTTTTTATGAATTTGAATGATAATGATGATGATGATGAATGTGGACACATTGAAAGTTTTCTATTTTGGTGATCGAGATATCATCTTTTGTTTTCCAGTTGTGATTATTAATTGATTGAGTGATTGATTGAAATGGGGTTTTTGTATTGATGTTGATTATTTATTGTCGTTTTTTTTCGTTATCGTTTGATTGATTGAGGAATATTTTTGAGATGTTTCTGATGTTGATTCATCATAGGTTTTTTGTAGACCATGATTTGTTTGGGTTGTGTTAATCAAGTTTCCATACTATGGTATCTCTCTTGAGGTTGACCTTCTCCCTCCAACAATTAGATTGCGTTCCCGTTATCATTTCTTGATAGCTCCTCCTAATAAGTACCGTTTTGTCTATCAATAGACTTTCTACACCCATCACTATCAACGTGATTTAGATACATACAAAATTCAAATGAATCATTTAGACCTTGGCAGTTTTCCAAAGACTCGAGAGGCTGGTATCGCTCCGGGTCGGGTTTCTTGATCGCCCTCGATCTATGTGCGGGTAATGATACCGTCCTGGTCACTTGGGGGGTAACGGGTTTGATGGATTTGAAGAAAACTTAAACATTGAACTTTTATTAACTCACAACTCTTGAGGAACCTTTCGCACTATTCCTCGTCAAGGCAGAAATCCAATCCCGCTTTTTTCCCGTCACGGTCAGGTAATCCGGCTCGGAAAGGTTTTGATTGAAGGATGGAAGAAGAACTTGAAGTTTTGACGGTGATCTTTGATGAAGCTGATTTTCAAGGTGAGTGAGTGAGTTTACTATGTTATCATCACTGGAATAGATATTCCATGGAATCAGAAACCAAAAGAAATCTAATCTTTGAATTAATCTTGGTGTAACTTTTGAATAAATTAGTTAAACATGATCCACCGGGATTTCTTATGAGGGTCAGCCCAGAAGAACCATCAGATTCAGATCCATGTGAATAGAACGTTTTTTTTTGCAAAATATATGAACATTCATTTAAAAAGAAAACGAAAACGAACCATTTCTAATGAATTTTGAAAATACCTCTTTGATTGAAAACTATACGGAACAATTGAAAACAAAAGTGGAAGTAGATTTAGATTTAACACCTCAAGATGGTTATCCTACTACAATTCCATTAATTGAGATTTCAGATCGGATTGGAAAACTAGATGATTTTGAAAAAGAGTTACTGATTAATAAACTTACTACAATTGTTAGTCCGATTTTTGATTAGATTTTTGATTTTGGAAAGAACGGAAGGGTTTAACTGAAATTTGAAGCTCATTTGAATCTTTTAATTCTTTCTCTTGATATTTCCTTCTAGGCAAATGAAAGTGTTGGAGATGCTATGGGATATACTCTTTATACTGAATTACGTCAAGAACTTGGTAGGGTTTTGATTGATCGAGAATCTGCACGAAAGAAAAGAGAAGAAGATGAACTAAGGGCAGCAGAAGAGGTTGAGCTCAATTCTATACTTTTTTCCAATACATTTCATTTTACTTACTTTGGCTATTGATTATTTTGTAAATCAAAAAAACAATACGAATATACGATATTTTTTAGCAAGAAAAAAATCGAGCAAAAGGTACACCTGTTAATAAAGAAACTTTTATGATTTGGCGTACAAAGTTTAATGAAACGATTAAATTACAACAAAAGAAAATTGAAGATGAAAAATTAAAATCTTTAACACCCAAAGAAAGAGATGAATTCAAAAATCGATTAAATAAATTTACAGGTTTGTTGATAGAAAAATCTCATGATTCTGTTTTCATTTTTTTTTGGAGAAATCAACTTATCGTAAAGAATTTGATTGTTGATTGATGATTGGTCTTTGGTCTTGGTCTTTTTTGTTAGGTCGACAACTATTCGAATCTAATAAAGCATTAGTAAATTCAGATGCTTCCTTACTTGAACCTGATGCTGAAGAAATCGATCTAAGTTCATTTGAAAAGGCTTTAGATGATATACCATCAAATGGTGATAATCAAGAAACATGAAATACTATGTAGGTCTTTTATATGTGCGTGTTCTTACAATAGATTTGTTTAAATATATCGTTTTAAATGTGGTCAATAAGCATGATCCTTTTTTAGCTCTCAATTGCATCAGTTTATATTTATTGAATCTTATCTGGTGCCATTTATTGATTGATCTTTTTCTTTGGCTTTGGTAATTCTTGTATAAAGATCAAATATCAGGTGATCATGTGATTTTTTAACTGAATCTGTTTCGAGCAGGGAGTTATATGAAGTAAATCTCTTTCCCTTTCACTGTCATTCTTGATTCTGGTTGGGTGAATGTTTATGTCACCCACTAGTGACATACTTGGCTTTGTGTAATGATGGTTAGCCATCAAGCAATCAAAAGAACAGCACAGAGGTGGTGGATGACGTGCATACATTACTGGCATGATATACAGTGATTTCAAGAAAGATTGGCAACTTTTCTTTGCAAAAAGAATATCTCAGTGGGCCTGAACAGATTTTGAGTCTTGTATAGCCTGCAAATCAACAGAAACCTCACAACCATGTACCATACAAGTCTACATGTGAGTACTATGTAACTCATCCTTTAAAAGGTTTATTGGGAGTTTTGACATACTCGCACACTCTGCTCTCAATAACTTTTCACATAAGCTGTCTTTATCATGAGAAATTCAACCATTGCGTCAAGCAATATGTACAAGCATTCAAATTGTCCCCTTTGATGTCCATCTTTTAGTGAATTATGGAGCTGAGAAAAGATGAGTTTGTTGTTAACCCTAAAAAGGTAGTAGGATACCTGTGTCATTAAGTTATCATGGTTTTGTTGAGAAGCAAGCGCAATTATCTACATCTACATCCAAGTACAAGTGTATTATGTTGGGATTGATGGTCCATATTAGATGTTTGAATCAGTTGTTCCATGCATAAGACAAGAACCAAATTATTTGAGTGGATGCGAGATGAATCACCGATAAACCTTCAAGTACAACAAATTAACGATACTGAGGTTACATTGTGTATATTGGGTGTTTGGATCAGTTATTCCTTTGAGCAGAAAAGGAGCTGAATTGTGGTGGCAAAGTGTGAGATTGATCACTGGTTTCATTTTTTGCTTAAGAATGACTTCATTGACTTCCCATTATCCGCTTTATCGGTAGCTATGTTCTTTTTCAGCCTGTTCATGATCAAAAGACAATGCAAACCCATAAAGGTGAATTGAACCAGATCAGCAATGTGATTATAAGTAGCTTGATCTTTCACATACAATGGTATTCTAGCTGCTTCAAGCTAGATAGAATGACATCTTCCAACAAATAAAAAAATGAGCACGTGGAGTGGGTATCACTTACTTTTTGGTCTCTTTTTCTAAATCAGCAGCACCTTTGCCATTTGCCTTGTCAATCTGAGTTGATGGGAACAGATTCAAGATCAATTTTCATTTAATATAGGGTAGTGTGAAGATCACAATATCAATTTATCGCGAATATAGAGTTGAAATACATTTACATAGATATACGTCAGATGACCTTAAAAGAAGACAAAGTCGAATTAATAGATGTCAAAAGAGGCAAAAACTTCAATTCTTTGACTTACCCATTATCTTCAGGACTTTGTTGGCGATCTAAGAGTTTGAAGACATGTTATAGGTTAGCAAATAAGCCCAGTTGATCTTTGACAATTAGCAGGGAGATTTTCATGTAGCGCTTGTTTATTTACCTTTCCTCTCTGAAGTGCTGCATCTTTCCCGCCCTGTGCAGAACAGGGGGCTCAAACTTCAGCCGCACAATCTGGAAAGTAAATCATTGCAAAGAGGTCGGATGCCTAACAAACCTTGATAGCCTTATTGAAGCCTTCTTCGCTTTTACTTGCCACTGAGGCCATGCTTTTTATTTTTTGGTAATCTGACTTGCTAATTTTTTTCAAGTTATCATCTGGTCCGATCACGAGACTATCTGACAATGTCAGCTTGTATGGCGTCAGGAAGACTTTGATGGCGTTTTCTTTTGCCTTTCCAGCTGTTCCATCAGAGATCTGAAATATAGAGGTGCATCAAACGTGATCATCAACAACACAGGTGAGCTTGATTCGTGCAGAAGCATCTTGAACTAAGATTTCATAACGGGTGACATTCCGCTCACCTGGAACGATGCGTAGTCTGCACTGCCACTTTTCTTTTCCTTTCTCCTCACAATACTATGAGTGCTTAAAGTCGACGGGGAAGAGCTTTCTTGTACATCCCCCTCGACCACTGGTAGGGACAATCCGTGCGAAGCGAGAAGAGTGACGATCAAGAATAGACGACAAATGGCTAACATCTTCAAGACGCGAATTATACGAAGCAGACCTGCGGTTCGTGGTACGAATAAAAATCAAAGAAATCAAGTATGTATGATGTAGAACAGAATAAGATTGATAATTGAAGGCCGGTATTGTGAGGTGAGCTTTATGTGCCAGGGCCCTTGTCTTTATATCATCTTCTCAACGAGCTACTGTCAAGCATGCTGGGTTGTCCGCCGTGTGGTCTATACGATACCGGAGGCCGGTGTGGCATACTGGAAATTTATCGTCTCTTCGTCACGTTGTCAAAGCATCCATCGGGAGAGATGAGACTCGAGAGCCGAACTTTAAATTTCTGTAACGCTGACAACGTCCGATCAACATTCCTAACTCTTTTCAGCGATTGGCTTCCACATCGAATGCGTGAAGCAGGGATGGGGCATTTAAATAATCTCTTATCAAGGCGACTCGTTAGCCACATAGCTTCTACATATCCACATAGCTTCTATATGGCCTCATAGCAATAAATTTAATAGGCATATCATCATGATCACATCAGTTGACTTTCGCATTTGGGCTTCTGTCAGAAACCGTTTTCAAACTATGAAGAGGTAGCCAAACTTCAAGGCAGACCAGCGGTCGAGTCAAATGGACAAGCAGCGCAATCCCTGTTGTATAAACCTTACACTGTGTGTAGGGTTTTGCAACTTTTTTATCGGTTGCATATCAAATATTAACTGATTCAAGATAGGCAGTGATTGTACGTGGTTCGCACTACGTCAAGGTTCTTCTAGACGGAGTGGAGGGAACTGTTGAGCGTCCCAACGACAAGCCAATTGAATGGTGACTTCCTCGATTGCGATCTGATCGACGATTGTAAAAGAGGTAACTGTTGGTTAGAGATCGACATCCAGTGCGCCTCGGAATGTCCTGGACTCGATTGATGTCCGCCGGATGACTTGATTGAAGTTTCGCACCGAGTCTCGAGTGAGCCACATGCTCGACGAGGTGGATACCGATAAAATCTCGATACGACGACCGCAGCATGCCGTATATTTCTTCAATCTTGTAGCTATCCTACTTGTGACTTGTAGTTTTAACCAACGGCATTTCTCGGCCTCTAGACGACTCCAGTGTCAAGATCAACTGTTGCCGCGCCATGTGCGACAGCTCTCAAAGCTCGCCAGGCCCTGACTGCCATGCTGGGTAAGATGCAATGCGAGCGAAATTTGATGTCTTCAGTTTGGGGGAGGACGCCGGATCTAGATTGAAGACCGTTCGGCTAGCGGTCCCAAATGAAGGGTTAGGAGAAACTCCCTTTCGAGCAATTCAAGTATAATTTGACGGAACCTGATGGCTCAGGAGATGGCTCTCGTCTCTTTAGCACTTATCCGATTCCTGCTTGCCGGGTAGCATCATGGCATGCCTAGACTGAACTCAATGGTGTCCTCGTGGCGGCGACGAGGCGTCGAGCCGCTCCGAGCCCCCGAACGCGGGATGTGAAAGAGGAGTGCTACATGGCACTGCTGGCTTATGGCGTTCTCAACTGTCTTGAAGTCCTCAGTATGAAAACGAACTTTCTCATTCAAACCCATGCGGTGAATTTTCGACCGTTACCTACCGTTACCACGTCAGGATATCTTTTTGGTACATACAAACATGCAAATTTGCTTGTGTTTGGCGGGCAAAAGTTTCCAAGCTTTCTGAAATCAACTGTACAACTCTTGGTCCCTTCGTGTCCTTTCTTGCTCATTTTGGCCAGAGCCTCTCTGAACACTATAAGACAGTGGACTCCTCAGTCAATCACCAGAAATGTACGACCTCGCTTTCATGTCTTCTTGGGCATCTCGTAAACTTCATCAAAATCTACTCTAAAGAGTTTTCACAATTTAAATATTTCGCAAGCCCATACTTTGAGAGATGGATTTTTTGCCTACCCTTCAAAGTGTTTTGATTTATCTTCTTTTCTGCGTAGGTAAGTGAGAGACAGAATTCTCTGTCGCAAATACTTGTGCTAACTATTTGTTTTTCTTTGGGTCGAATCATTCATGTCGTCACTTGTATCTCGTTGAACTTCAGTTATCTTCACATCATCAATGCCGGTTGATTCCAAGTTCCGAAAACTGGTGGAATAGTACGTAGTTCTTCACGCCGAGTTCACGGTCTGCTCTTTGAGTCTCATTCGAAAAACTAATCCTGCAACGTGACTATGCGGCTTTCATACATCTTTGAGTGTCAAGAAACATCATCACCACCATCATCATCATCATCATCACCATGCCCCTGTAGGTTCACGGATAGCACTTGGCGGTGACTCTTGGTCAGATTGGTGATACAACCCACCATCGGCCATCAAAAGACAAACCGCAATCGGAATTTATCCATATATAGTGCATAAAGTCACATATATAGATTTTAATTTCAATATACAATGAGCATATACCATAATGGGAGGGTCGTTTGTGACTGGTCTTGTTCACCAGAAGTATTGATTATTTTTAGACATTTACTCTTACTCTTTGGACATTCAATTGGCTTTTGGACATTTATTCTTTCATTTTGTAGATAAAATTATTCGTGTTACATATTTATGATATTATAAACCTTTCAATTCCCGTTGCTGGTTAGAGCTCACCTACCAAGTTGTATCATACTCCCTTTTTGATTTAAATGAACATGATTGGGTTGCCAGTTCAGGATCTCTTGATAGGAACATAAATAGCCAAACATGAGCATGAAAGAGCTTTGAGTAAAGTGGAGCTTGAACAAAGAGGAAAGGCAGGTGAAGCGTTCCAAAACTTTGACCGGTCCCTCACATGTATATCTCCGCTCGGGACCGTTCGACGCCGCCTCTCAGCGCCTCCCCAGAAGAAATCAGTCTCGCCGCACAAATCGTGCTGAGACCAATGCGGGACATGTGAATCCGAACGAACGCCCAAAGACTTGATAGGGATTCAAGTGTGTTCAAAGGTGTTCAAGTGGAGTGAATCTATGCAAGTGTCAACAACCTTGCCAAGCCTCCATGAATTAGTTGTCATCTGATACATACAATTCGATGTTGCACAAAACGAAGAATGAGAAAGAATTGAAGTCATCTCATTCTCTTCAAAGACATATCGATCCGTCAACATATCAGAGAAGACAACGCCTCATGCAAGGTGGATGATCTCGATCATATCTCGAAGAAAACCGATGACTAAGCTTGCCCACCTGACTACACTCTGGCCTTTCCGCCGAATCTTGTTTGATAAAAGGCAAATGATAAAAAAAAAGTATCTATGCAGATACCGTGGTGGAGGAAAGCTGACGAGCTCTCGAATGAACCGTGTGAGCCTGTGTGAGCCTGTCTTGACATGGCACGAAGAGGGGAAAGTTTCTTGCTGCTTCTTCCGCCTAGTCCGCGCGGAGATGCATACCCGTCTTCAAGATTGATGACAGGGTTTGATGCTCATTCTTCCAATTCGACTACATATGTGAATGCTTTCTTGTCTATATATAGGGAGTAATCAAGTGCAGATGGCTCCAGACTCTATCTCAACCAACGGTCCTCCTAACTTCTCTAAATTTGTTTCAGGCTGAGGCGTGCCGTAAACTCCATTTATATTCTCACCATCTAAACGCAAACAAGATCCATTCTGGATCCCAGTGACACTTCTTGAATTTTATCCTCACCCTACGCAAATATGAATTCTTTCTCAAACTTGCTACGAGCTTTTGGCTTTTTCTTGCTCTGCAGAGGTAAGCTGATGATCCTTTTGTTTTTTGACTCCAAACATTGATCTTGTTATTCATGAACATCACTGCGCTTCTTGCTTTTCTTCCAATGTGTTTTAGTGATGTTCTCGTCAGCAATCCCTATTGGCCCCAGGATCGGATCAGTTCCAGACGTGCGCTTGTAAGTGAACCATCATGTTTTTTTTGGTCACAGGAATCTCTGACTTTCTATAACTCAACTCTGGGGCTGTATGCAATTATAAGGGCCAAGAGACAGCCCGCTCGACACACTAGCGGACATATCCAGCTAGGCGGCGATGATTATTTTGGTGGCGATTGGTAATGGACACAGAGACATAAATACCGTCTATCCTCGAAGGATCAACATTTAAATTGAGCTAAAACGCTTCAAGGCCAAGTGCACCACTTCTATTGTCGCTTACAATTATGCAGATAGACTTCCTTGTTTTTCCGGAAACGGTTCCTCTTCATCGCCTCGGTTTCACTCATTTTCCATGCCAGACCATCATTTGTTTCTGTTCACTGATCTGCTTTCCAATGATGTTGGCCTTATACTGATTTCAAGGTGAAATACTCATCATTGTTGTACAATACCGTTTGTTCGCCAGATTTCTTCTTTCAATGTCCTTGTTTAATGTGTCTGCGAGCTTTTTTGACTCATATATTTATCAATCGCGCCGGAATTCATACCTTCATGATAGCGTCGGAATTTGTAAACCTATATCAAAGATGCCTTTGCTGTTAACATAAGAGACCAAATTGACAAAGATTGCAGCATATTCACCTCTATGTGAAAGTCTTCCCACCGTTCTCCATCCTGGATTTTATAGGAGAGAGACCCCCGGGAAAGAGGTGTGCGCACTTGATGCTTAGCTAAATGACAGTGATTCGGTTCAAGACCGATGTGTATTGGCGATAGGACATAAAACTGATTGGTGCGCCAAATCCGGTTAGCTTGTGAGGATGCAACTTCCCCAACCCCATGATGCTTCAAACAGGGTGAGATTATGAAATTATATCTGGGCTATCAGGAAACGATGTTTGCCTGAAAGGTCCGTGGTGAGGTTCATGATGCTGGTACGTACCGCACGTGTCATGAGGGTGAGATTTTGCGCAAAACCAACTTTGCCCATCAAAGTTTCGTATTAGCGATACAGGGCCTCACGCTGATGCGATAGGAAGTCGGAAGGCTTGCAATCAAAAGACGCATCCAGATCAGCCGGACCACGGCAGTCAGACTCCCGGCGCATCGTGACATACTCTTACTATTAACTCCTTTGCTTCGCCACCCTTGCTATCAAATCGGTCGAAGTAAGTAATCGGTTCGTTCGTGTAATCGACGAGAGCTCTTTGTATCTCGTCATCACAAGGAGTGTGAAAAAGTAGTACTCGCGAAGGATGAGCTTGCAAGACTTACGGATATCATACTTCCAGCTGCATCACCAGTCCACCCTCAGCCTTCTCTGGTATCTCTTTTTGACTAACATAACACCTGACCGAGTTCACGCCCATAGAAGAGATGATCGCGTGTTCAATTTCACCTAACAGTGGACAAATGCAAGTTGATAGCTGCCATCACCTCCAGCCCCCGACAAATTAAGCGTTGTCTGGTTTAAGTCAGGTTATTTTCACCTCCAATCATCTACTCCTTTGCTTGATCATTCCTTCCAATTCTTTGTTCCTTCACTTGAATATTTTTCTACTCCAAAATCATACAAACAATTTTCGATTTCGGATCTCAAAAAGATTTTAGGCATCACTCAAAAACTATTTTCTTTCGCTACATAAACTTGAAGAATACCCTCAATTTCTTTTTGAAAGATCAAGTCATTAAATCTTTGACTGGATGAGATACCATTCTAGTATGGTAAATTCACGATTAGCTACTTCAAGATCATCATTAGAAAGAAATATTTTAATACTACTAAGATTGACGCAAAACGTCCAATCGGTTCCAAATCCAGCACTAAATCCACTATACGTAAACCCAGTAGGAGTTTCAGGACTTCAGATCGCACCTACACCTCTTCCCACCATCGCACCAACATTAACACAAATCCAGTATGTCGTAGTACCTACGACAGTGACTTTTCAAGCTTCCGCGACAATGGTAGTAGGTGCCAGTGGAGCCGGGCCTACCGCTTCACCCTCAAGTACTTCACGGCCCTCGCACCACGATCCTAATTCAAATGAATGGGAACTTCCAAAAGACTTCACCCTTGATGATCTTGCCGTCCAACGTTGGAGCTGGGGAAGGGATGATAACGTCGAAGTCTTACCTTCGTTGCCCGTGGTGTCAGCTTTGGAAAATACTGGAAGACCAACTATGAACGTAGGAAACGTAATTCAAGTCAGATATCCAGAGGGATCTATCAATCCAGCTAACCGAGAAGCCCCACAAGGAGGAATGGGTTTCTATGCTTCACCACGTCAGTTTGGTTATTTTCTTTATGTTGACGAGCTGAAAGTGCTCATATTCATTGAACTTCTTCACATCTTCCTATAAAAAAACTACTTCTCAATCTGAAAACTTCAAACAGTGAATATATCCCACGCCACAAACGTGACATTTTCTTATAGCGTGTTCTTCCCTCTTGATTTTGATTTTGTCAAAGGTGGAAAATTACCAGGATTATATGGTGGTAAGACAGGATGTTCAGGTGGAGCTAACTCTGACAATTGTTTTAGTACTCGTCTAATGGTAAGTGAATCCTGATTCACTCAAATTCTTTTCAAAAAAAATAAGAAGTTTACTATTATTGAAAAATTAATCATGATCTTGCTTCTAATAGTTCCGAGAGGGTGGGATGGGAGAATTATATCTTTATGCACCTAAGAAGAAGCAAGGTCCGAATGTTTGCAAGATCCCACCAAAATCATATTGTAATGCAGAATATGGTTATTCTATAGGTAGAGGAGCTTGGAAATTTGTTCCAGGTAGTTGGACAGATGTACGTCAAGATATTTGGCTTAATACTGATGGTTTACCCAATGGTGGTTTCAACGTTTGGGTCAATGGGAATCTGGTCATCTCAGCTCATGATGCATATTACAGAAATGACGACAAACCTGGGCCACAATCAAAGCCTCATGGTACACTTCATCCTACGATTGTCAATGACCCAATCCTAGCTACTCCAACTCCGGAACCTTTCCTCGACCCAGCTTCTGCGTTCGGTATCATGCCTTCAGTTTTTGGTGTTCTGCCTCCCGCCCCGACCGGATTGTTTAGGGGTCTGATTCTACGTCGAGATGATGGTCAATCAATTCCTAGAAGCGCACCTCCTCAGATCTACGCTGAGACTGTACCACAAGTTCAAGATGTGTACAACAGCACAACTTATGTCACACCTCTCACCGCCTCGAATGACACATCAGACTCATCAGGACCTACTAGTCGTTATCTAGGCGATTTTCCTGGATTAGGTTATGCACCAGGTTACGCCACTTTATCAAGCGAGACACTTCAACAAACCCCCCAATCAGGAAGCAATTACTTGCTCACTTCGGCTCTTTCACCTACTTTAGCATTAAGTTCAGTGATTCCAACTGGTATACCACAAATCGGAATCAATCAACCTGTCTCATCAGATTTACTTACTAGTCTTTTAAACCTAAAGTTGCGAAAAGTCTTGAACCCTACCAACACTTTACCAGCCAAGTTTATTGGAATCATGGGTGATACTTTCTTTGGTGGACATGATCCATCTTGGGCATCACCTAAAGAACAATATACTTACTTTAACTCATTTAAACTTGTCATCAACTCTTTTGAGACAAGGTAATCTAAACACTTTTCAATTCTTTAATCTTTGCTTTGTTTTGTTTAATCCTAATTTCATTTTGTTTTTCAGTTGTATAGCTTATAATGTGCTTTCTCACACCGTAGACCCTTTTCTTTGATATGATGATGATCCATTTTTTTGAAATTTTCTAAACTATAATATGATCACTTCAAGTTCGTCCGTAAACCCATTTAATAATCCAACAACAAACTTAATACTTCCGAATCATACTAATTTATCTTCTTGTAATAGTATTCTCATACCCTTTATCAATATATATTTTTTTCTTTGGAGGGCACTTTGTGTAATATTTTTCGTTTTTTTTGTCAATTCTGTGTTTGGAACAAGAGAAATGATAACAAAGCTAATCACCAGGTCGATGATTTGCAAGCTAATCTTTACATAATCAAATGAGAGCTACAACAAAACCTTTGATCTTTAAACATCTAGTCAATATTTCCCCTCACATCCAAGTCCTCTTTATCTAACCTCAATTCTGGAACTGGAACCCAAAGACAGTTCAGCCAACACTAACAAGGAACCGTTGTCTATGTTACCTTTCAAAGTACTTTGAGTTTCATTTAACCTCAAGTTCAACTCAAAAGTTTCTTGAAATTATAATACCAAACCTATCCAACCAAAGCTAAATAAAAAAAACACATCAAATTCAACCACTTCAAAAATTCAATACTTTTATATATGTATCAAATGATGAGGCCAAAAAAGAAAATCAAATTTCAAAATCAACCTAACACAAAAAGACCAATCAGTGTACAATGCAAACAGAAAAAAAAAACTTAAAATTATAAAACTCAACAATATTCAGTAAAGAAAAACAAAACAATACATAAATGTAAAAGTCAAAGAGAAAAAGAAATCCAACATTTTCTTCTTCTTAGTCTTATAACTTGCTCTTCTTAAGAAATTTAAACTTTCAAAGATATTTTTAAACTATTCTTCTCTTTAAAAAGAAAAAAAAAGAAAACACCTTTTTCTATATATTTTTTTTTTATTTGTCAAACAATGAAAACTTGAAAACTTGAAATCAAATCAAATCAAAATACAAACGATTATATAATGATCATGGAAGATAGAAGATGAATGATGGATGATATGAATAAGAAAGAATCAAAGATAGAAACCAAAAAAAAAGAAACGAAATGAAAAGAATCATGAAAACTTTGAAATTCATTAAACTTTCAAATCAAAAAAAAAATTCCCACCAAAGAAAAAAACCAAACATATATATGAGCGTACCAAGTGATTTGTTACAAGGATGAAAGATTGGGAGAAAGAAAAAGGAAAAAGGAAAAAGGAAAAGAAGGCAAAGAAGACTTGAGATGTCAAATGAGATTCGAAAAAAATGTCAAGTGAAAATCATTTAAACATTCCTAATCTTTTTTTCAATTCACTAACACTTCCAAATGCTTCAGGTTGATCACTATGGGTTTCTCCTCCGCCTCCTCCATTTATAGAGGATGATAAAGGATGATGTGAAGCTTTAGGTGCTGAAGTCGTCGTCATAGCTCTTCTAGTAGGTGGTGGTGGTGGTGCTCTTTTACCTGTACTAGCACTACTATTAGGTAACCCAAGTTTGGCAATCGATGGTGTATGTCGAACCATAGGTAGAGTAGCTGATTGATGTGGTCTAAGTGCTGCAGCTTCTGATTCATCTTCTTCTTCCTGTTCTTCTTCTTCTTCCTCTTCTTCTGGATCTGCAAACGTATCTGATGTCTCTGGGATCAAAAACTTATGCGCATTATGAACCGTTTCATCGGCTACACAATATGCTGATGGAAACATTCCAGTCTCGCCTGTCGCTTCATTTGTCCCGATGAACCATTCAGCATTGACTTCAGATGTGACTTTCACTCGATCTCCTACTTCTAATTCTAGTTCATCTCCCGCTGTTGCTGAATAAGCCCATTTGGCTTTCAAGACCTTTGTAGCTGGTTTTGAAGGAGCTGTCGAAGATCTTCTCATACCAGGACTAGAGGAAGGGACTTGTTGCTGTTTGAGTACATTCGAAGAACGTCGTTTCGCAGGTGGGTCATGTTTAGGTGAGAGAGATTCTTCAGAATTAGAGGCTGGTGGCATGCCTGGAATCCTGACCCCGCCGTACCGAGGTGGAGAAACGACTTTTTCCCTGATCGAAGAATCACGGGTCACAGGATTTGGACGGGTTGGTTTGACAGACGCTTTTGATTTTCGACGTTGAGGTTCATAATCCTCTTCATCTTCAGGTTCTTCTTGTTCGTCTGATGCTGGTAATTGATCTTCTTCTTCTTCTTGGTCACTTGATAGTCCTTGATTTTTTGCATTGTTACGAACAGCTGGTCGTGCCGTTTTGCTATTGATCGAAGGTTTCGCGGCTGGTGCTGGTTCGGCTCCAAAGGTATGAGCAGTGACCTTTTTACGACCAGCACATTTAAGAGCATTTCTGTAGTCAAATGTGAGATGAACAATCAATAAATGATCATCAAGCAAAGTCAAGAAGAAAACGATGGAAAAACATCACTCAACTGATCTACCCAATGACGTCTAAGATCATCCATAATCTTTTTCTGTTCATCAATCCAAGCCGATTCGATTTCCAAAAACTTTGATAAAGCCGTAAGTTGTTCACTCTCAGCATCTTGAATTCCAATAGCTCTCTCTTGAACTTCTTCACTCGTTTCTTCATATCGATTCTTGGCTACTCTCAAATCATCTTCTAAATCTCGTTTTTCCTTTTTCGATTTCTGTACTTTAGCTAACATCGCATCATAGGTTAATCTACGTGAATCTAATTTTTTCCTTTGGGTTGTATATTCTGACATTTGTGCAATCGATTTTTCTAATGAACTTAACCATCCTGAATTTAATTGATCTGTATAATTTGCTGTGACATTGGCTAATTGTTGTTGAGCTTTTCCAAACGCGACCAATGCTTGACCTTCAAAAAATATCGAAATCAGAAACAAGATCAGTTCGATCAAGATTTCAAAAATCTATATATGAGATGGTATGATAGTTTTAAGATACTCAAATCACATACCAAATGCACTATCATTTCCAAATTCATCACCATGATTGGCAAAGACTAAACCTAAGGCATCAGCCGGTAAAACTTTACCAGTTTCTGTACCTTCCGCTTCGATTTTCTTAGTCAGATGTTTTGAATACTCCTTCGAAACACTGTATATCCGATCTACACCTGCTTTACGTAATTCGACATCTTGTTCTAAGGATTGAAAGTCTACAGAATTCAACCGACAAAAACACGCGATAAGTTAACAAGATGAGTTTGGTTTCATGGATCAAGATTGAAATCGGATTGGGTTTCAAATCACCTTCACTTAATCTATTCAAGAAAAGAAAAAAAGTTCAAAGAAATTAGATATTTCATCATCAAAACTTCGATCATGAAGATGATAGAGATATCCAACTTACTCTGTCTTTTGTTGACCACCTAATTTTTCACCAGTCCACTATTTGATTCCAAGAACAAAAAACTAAATCAATATCTCATATGATCTTCAAAGCGTTGTTCAGAATCAGTAGAATGAAGTTTACCTGTTTAAGTTTTCCAATCCGTTTATTGACCTTCATGATTGGAAGTAGATTGAAAGTTGATCAAGTGAGATTGTATGATTTGATAAAATGACAGATTTGATGGAAGATGGTAAGGTTTAAGATTAAAGTGAAAGAAAGAAAGTGATGGTCAATGAGAATATCACTTCTGGTTTTGAATGATGGTGTAGTAGGTTGGTGGTGTGTTGACTGTTCTTGTGTGTAAGTAAATTGAGAATGTGATATGTAAATTAAATAGTTTTACTAGTGTTAAATTCAAATTCGGTAGGAGGAGAGGATGACTGTACTGTGAACTCTAAAACTCAACCAACTCAAGAGGATGAGTGAAGGTGATGAGCTAATACTTCGGATTGGCTATTCAATCCAATCCTCATCCTCATCAAAGCTCATCCAAGCCCTTTTATATGTCTTCCTTTCTCAGTCTCTCTTTACTACCTCATGAAAAACTTTGATCTCTTGGTCGTCATCTCACTTTCCTGAAAAACCTGACTACAGTTTATCTAACTCAAAGTTTTTTTCGAATAAAGATACTCATAATCTCTAAGCTTCTCAAAATTCAGTCAAATACTTATCAAAGGGTCTACTTTTCTTTATGAACAAATCCAAAATGTATAAATCTCATGGTGTGTTGTAATCTTTCTTGCATACATATTTATCCTTCTTGAATCTTTCTTGGTCTACATCCGGGTTTTCTTGGGTCAAATTCTGGATTGACCAATTTCCTGAAACTCCCGATCATGGGAGCTTGTACGACCGATTATGTATGTACCGAACTCAGTGAAACTTAAAACTCAATCGATCATCAGGATTCAGGATTGAGCGAAACTGATGGTCCCTTTCTTTCTTCAACTGCGTATGTACCCTTAGTTACATACACACACTTGACTTCTCGAACCCTTTTGTGGTTTGTAAATTGAATATGGTGTACAATTCATTTTTCACCCTTTCATGATTCTATGATTCTATGAAGTAGGTGCGCTGAATACTTGAGCATTTTAAATACATCCGAGATGATTCGGAAAGGACTTGTCTGTTAATTCAATAAACTTTGGCTAACTTAGCCCGCCAAGTTTGATAGACTCTGTCGGGAGATGTTGAATCCATACATGAGCTTCTTCTCCTAAACCATACACTACGGTCCAAACTTTAAGGGCAAATATGTCTTCAAAACACCCTCAGTATTTATTGAGAAATTCACGACGGTTGTGTGTAAATCTAAACAGCGCCCATGGTTTTACAGATGAAAAATTTATGTAATGAGCGTCTCTTTGATTGAATCACTGAAATCTTGGTGGTAATCAAGCAAATAGCGGGGTTCAAGTTGACCAGAGTGTCTAAAGTTTTGAGTACATTGGCCTCCCAACCTTTCAAAGTTTCTTTGTTCTTGTCTTTTTGCATATTGTGCTTCTCAGGAATGGCTTCTTCCACGTATTTTTTTGAAAAAAATGAACAAGATTAAGCAGAATTTTGATGTAAGGACACCTATTCTTTGGTCATCTTCCAACTTGAACCAACCTAATAGAGAAAAACAGAATTTGACGAACAAAGACAAAAAATCCTGATGTTTTTTTAAAATCTTAAGAAATCCTGTGATTGGTTTACAAAATCATCGAATCGACCATAATCCAACGCTGCCTTGATTACCTGTTTCTCTATTCCTCATATCTGAATGTGAGTGATGATGTTTAGAGCCGAGTGAAATCAGATTTGATGATTCAGATCATGACGTGGGTTTGCTATATATGCGTCATGATCAGTCCAATGACCTCATTCAATTTCTTTTACTAGAAAACCATTAAAAACCATCAAAAACCAAAGTTGACTTGAAAACCGTCTCAAAGTTTTTACCAATTCACTGCAATCCAATTATCTATTACAAATATTTCCTCCTAAAACCTGTTTACCCACAAGCCCTTTCCAAAAACAAAGCTTTCTTCAGTTAAATAATTCTTAATCATCATGACAACTGATCCAGAAGCTAGGTTTTATATTGATGTGAACGCATTACAAGAATTAGTTTAGTCGATTCTTCATCTCTATCTTCCTCTGATGAATTCCATTTTCTTAATCTTTTTGGTTTTGGTTGGTTTTCTTGAGTTCAATAGGGAATCTCAGCTCAAGATATTAAAAAATTAAAGGATGGTGGATTTGCTACTATCAAGAGTGTTTTAAATGCTTCTAGAAAACAATTAACATCACTTAAAGTAACTTGGAATTCCTAATTATCTGTATTGCGATAAATCTAGTTGAACTTGTTTACCTTTTGTTTTTTCTTTAGGGAATCAGTGAGATCAAAGTTGATAAAATCAAAGATTCTGCTTCTAAACTTTCGGGTCCAATGTTCAAAACTGGTAAGTCTTCAAACCTTTGACTTCTTAATCTCTGGCTTTCTAACCTTGAATGAAAAAAATCATCTATCAGGTTCGGATTTACTACTTGATCGTGATAAAGTGGTAATGCTCACAACTGGAAGTAAAGCGTTAGACGGAATGTTAGGTGGAGGGATTCAAAGTCAATCAATCACTGAAGGTAATTTCTTTGATTCCTTTTATGATGCCTTTTCAGAAGGTAAAAGAGTTTATCAGACTGACTTATGCAAACCTTCTTTCAGTTTATGGAGAATTCAGGTATGTTCAAAGTCATAATCGTCAAATATTTTATCACTGATTGTTTCCATTTCCTTTAAAAATCTAAATGAAAGATGTGGTAAAACACAACTATGTCATACGCTTTGCCTAACAGCACAATTACCAGTTGAAATGGGCGGCGGGGCTGGAAAAGTAAGTATTGGAAGCGTGATGATGAAGAGATATAGATTTCTAGACTTTCTGACACGCGTGTTTTCATAGGTAGCATATATAGATACTGAAGGTACTTTTCGTCCTGAAAGGATAAGAGCTATTGCTGAGAGATTCAGTATGGATCCTGATGCGTCACTCGAGAACATTATCGTTGGAAGAGCTGCGAACAGTGAACATCGTAAGTTATTCTTCTCTGGTTGAACTATTCATAGGAATATATTGAACTTTGAATAGAAAATACTGATGAACCTCATCCATCGTATATCAGAGATGGATTTAATTGTTCATTTAGCTGCCAAATTTGCTGAAGATGGTGACTTTAAGCTTTTGGTAATTCTTTGGTCTCCTTCTTAGACTTGGGTAGATTCTCAAAACTGACCAAACGTTTTTTTTCTCTTCTTCAGATTGTTGATTCTATCTTAGCACTCTTTCGGGTTGATTATTCAGGTCGTGGAGAGCTTTCTGAACGTCAACAGAAGTTAAATCAAATGTTGGCTAGACTAACACGGATTTCGGAAGAGTTCAATATATGTTAGTGATCTGACTATTATCTTGTTCCATTCTCAACTTCTCCAGTATGAAGTCTTAATGAAGTGACTGGGTCCTTACATTATGCTCGACTCGCCAAAAAAATATTCATAGGTATTTTCCTAACAAATCAAGTGCAATCAGACCCAGGCGCTGCAAGTATGTTCTCAGGCGCAGATAAGAAACCAGTAGGAGGTCATGTCTTAGCACACGCTTCTTCTACCCGAATCTCCCTAAGAAAAGGTAGAGGCGATGAAAGAGTTGCAAAACTTTGTGATAGTCCAGACAGTTGAGTTAAGAGATAATACATTTAGTTTTTTTGAGTTGTACTGAATGTTTTCAAACGTTTGAATTTTTTTTAGTGCCGGAAGGAGAAGCAAGTTATAAGATCACAGTTGGAGGCATTGAAGATTGTTGAAGTTTCGTTTCAGTTTTGAATTTTACCTAATATATGTGACTTAACCATCCTTGTAAAAAAAGATTACGAACATTTTAGTTATTTTTTGATAATTAGCAGAAGAGCTTTCAAATGACAGAATAAAAAGACATTTATCTGGAATAATCCTATCCAAAGTTATTTCCATAAACATCTCACTTTCGAATTGAAATTCTTTTGAACCTTGAAGGCTTGCTGATCAGATCAGGATGGGTTCGTTTCATTAACTTGTGATGGCCAGATTTTTTTCGAAAAACCTTAGTCAGACATGGGAATCAACGCATAATAAACTTGAGAGTATGAGGGTACGGAATAATTTTGAGATGAAGAAGCGATTTGTAACTTGATC
Source organism: Melampsora larici-populina 98AG31 (assembly GCF_000204055.1). NCBI lineage: Eukaryota > Fungi > Basidiomycota > Pucciniomycetes > Pucciniales > Melampsoraceae > Melampsora > Melampsora laricis-populina. The sequence continues at coordinate 568,615 of NW_006768788.1, forward strand.
ATTGTCTTCTCACTCTCTTTCACTTTGATTACTTTTCGGGTTTTACTTTGTGACCATATGTCAATTGAACTCACAATTTTCAAATCAGTCTTGAAAAAGATATCGAGAACTTTTGGAACTTTTTCTATCTTTCTGACAAAACAGGGCAAAAGAAAGACAGAAGATCAAATTTGGTGTAAAAATGAAATGAATTTTTTCTTAGAAGTCTACCTTTCATTCATTTCATAGTCGAAAATCCACAGTCACCAAATAACAAAAGAAAACAGTCGAAGAGAACGAAAATCGGGAATAGGTAAACAAAAACATACAGATCTAGAGGCCTTTCTGCCTTGGGGGAATTCTATAGTTGATGGAATTTGTTTTGGTATTTGCGAGGAGAACGAAAAGACTCAGAACTGAAGACAAGCAAGGTATGAAGAAAGTCGTGTATTGAGCTAAACAAAGATATAAGGAAAGACAAAGTTTTTGGTATGGATAAGTCTTGCGGTTCACCACACCTACAGAGCTGTACAGGAAGACCTAAGGATCCATCATCCCCTGAGCCCGGTTTGAAAGCCAGAGACGTAAGAATCGAATCATTATAGCGTAAAGCTTTCGTTTCCAATCATGACGTTGATAGGACCCACGAATGGGCTGATGGACGGGTTCACAGCATAACTCATTTTAGAGATATGAGCGGATATCTTGAGAGTACTACAGCAATCACTAAAAGCCTGTTCTTCTGCATTTAACTGCTTAGATTTAGATGGGACCACAAAGATTGAAAGTCGAATGGATTTAAGTTCTGGCCAAGAATGTGAAACGTATTCAGTCATTTCATTCCAATCGAATGTAGCCGTCGATTCAAGATTAAGTAACTTGATCTTTCGACAATTCTTATATTTCGAAATCGTATCTTCACAACCTGGTCCCAAGATAAAAAGAGTTTCTAACTTTGGTAAATGAAAGTAAACTTCATCAACCCAATCTTCATCAGATTCTTCTGCTTCATCTCGATCTAGATAACTAGTACAGAGATAAAGGGTTTCCAAGTTAGGTGCGATATGTTCGAGAAACGGTCTCATCTCACGAAGAGCTAGATTAGGACATTGAAAGATATATAAGTCTTTGAGTGTTTGAGTCCAAGGATAGTCTAGAAAAGATAGATCGAGAGCTGTGATATCAGAGATTCGTAATTTATTAAGACCCAAACGTGAAAGGTTCCATCCTAATGTCATCTTTGGATTAGTTTTTAAAGGAGATGTGAAACCTGAAACGTTTAAACTTTCAAGTAAAGGTAATTGATTCAAGAGAGCTGCTAAACATTCTTCTGGTAATCGATTTGGACGTTTGTTTTCGAAATTCATGGATTTCACATTACGTAAGTTTTGAGCAAACCGAATTAGATTAGCCACTAATTGAGTTAATTCATCTGAATCTAAAGATTCGCCTTCCAAAGCAGAAGCATCGAATGAGATTGTACGAATGTTTGGACAAAGACTTAAGATTTTTATGATCGTTTGAGCCGAAAAGGGTTTGATGGGACGTTTCCAAGAATGTTGAGGATCCATACGACCAATGATATTAGAAGAGAATGAAAGAGTTTGTTCAGGTGGATGGGTTTCTGATGATGATGATGAACTTCGAGAACTTGATGTAGTACAATCAGGTGATAATCTCATGGTAATCTCTTGTACGAATTCACCGTGTTTTGGTAAGATGGTTTCAGTCCAAAAAGAAATTGGAATAGAGTATCGAGTTGGAAAGACTAGTTTCTAAAAAAAAAAATTAACCAATCCAAAGTATGTAAATCAGGATTCGATTTTAATAAATCAAGACGAGATGAGATCAAATCAGATCTATATAGAGGAAAGATTGAAATCTACTCACATCCCATAAGAATGGTCTACATGCTTCATATAACAATCGATTGACAGCACATAAACTTTGAAGAGTATTAAGGATCGGAACTTGATCATGTAAACAATTGATATAAGCCTTTGCTTGACCTGTTTTAGTGATAAATTTGGCATTTGACCATCTACCAAAGATAGATTGTTCTCTTTGATCAGTTGATGATCGATTTGAATCTTCTACTATAAATTCAATGATCTTTTGTATCACTTCGATAGGTAAATTTACTAGTTTGGGTTGGGGTTTGGGTTTGGTCATTTTGTTTTTTCTTCGAAAGCTTGAATGATTTTTGAGTGAAACCTTTTGCAAGTCGTTTTGATCAGTTTGGTTTGATAGACTCTTCGATCAGTCTTAACTTTTTAGATCGCCCTTGGTACAAGGCTACACCACCGGGGGCTCGTGACTGTCCAGAGGCGGTCACGGACGCCCGCCCCCAGGCGGTCACCCCCTCCGCGAAGCAGGGCGGTCATCGGGTGGTCAGTGAGTTGACCGCCCATGGGTGACCTCCAGGCGCGCCAGCCACTTGAGCGATACCCAGCGTGCCACCGCCCATTGATTGTGTGCTCCCCGGTAGAAGGCCGTCGGGGTGCTCGTTCGGCCGGCGTCAGGCCGCCAAGGGTGTTTCCCAATGCAGCCGACAGGATTCAATTCTCGCATTGGGGGCAGACGGACTGGGGTACTGGGTGGTTCGCAATGATGAGAGTTACGCTGGCTGGAGGCATGAAAGCCTGTGCATTCCGCAGATTTTGTTCCCAAACACGTACGGGATGTACAGACAAGTTGTAATATATCATATAATGGAAGTAGAAATTTTGTTGAAGCGAGCTCGTTTCCTATCAACAAGAGTGAAATAATGAAATGAAAACGCGGAAAACAAGTGCATCCTCTCGCTATGGCTATGAAGTACTCGGTCAATCGTCCAGAGCCATAGGGCCCGCTCCTTCCAAAACCTGCATTTTTTCCCTGATCTCCTCATCAGACGGTAAGTCAAAAGTGACCCCTACGTCAATGTCTACAAAGTACCCTTTCCCATCGAAAGTGGCGCGATCTTCGTCGTAAATGATCTTGTAGAACCTGGATAAACAATATACACCTCCAAGTTTTGATCAGCGTGCATCTTGCGCATCAGTCCGCATATAAAAAACTTACGCGGAAGCATACAAAGGCTCCTCCTGTGCCAATAGGTGCAGCTGGCTGTCCACTCGGTGCCAGATATTGGCTGTGCCCCCGCCGGCTCGAACTGATTGAAAGATGCGAATCGCCTCACGTCGCTAGTGTCAGAACCATCAAATTGTCGTCAGTGATGACAACGAGATGATCGCCGCGGAAAACAAAAGGTGCTTACGAGGTAAGCGATACGGACTCGTTGAGTCCACGCCGTTTGAGCCCACAAGGTATCCACATCGCGATGTTCTTCGGTCCTATTGCAATGTTTCGCAATCTGAACAAGGGGTGCTTGCGTCAGTAGTGTGTTGAAAGAAAAATGATAAAAACAAAGCACCCAATTGGAAACACCCCAGTCACTTACTCGATGAGCAAGCCTCTTCAAGCTGGGGACCGTGCTGCCCTCGTTTTTGCGAATGTTATGCAACACCTGTTGCATAACATCTGTCAGTAACTTCGACAGGACAATGAGACAGGAAGAGTGAGAGGACTCACTTCTTTGTGGAGACGTTCACGGGCGTGTTTACCCGCGTCCTTCACCAGTGTCGTGTACCGCTGGGTGGCCGCAACATCTTGAATGCCATTGACCACCGGGGGCAGTTGAGGAGTCGCCCAATCGCCAGGAATCTCTCTAATCTTTCTCTGTAGGTGTGATGTCAGAGCGCGAGAGTAGGGCCAAAGAGTGATAGTAGTTTGCTTACCTTGATGGTGTTAAAGAGGGAGTGAACTATCACGTCACCATTTGGTGACTTGAGTGCCGTATAACTGGCGATCTCGGCCAGTGACACACAGTCATAGGCGAAATGATACACCCGATCCTGTTTTGAAAGATAGGCATCACCATCAATGACACACAAAACGGTAATCAATTGAGAAGGGGTAAGCTTACTTTGACCTTGTTGGAGTAATTCCAAGGTTCCGGCGCGCTTGGTGGGCCAGGCAAGGTGTTTGATGCCGCAGGTGGCTGAACAACCACTGGGCCATTTGCCCGTAGTGCATCCACCGCATCAGTGGCTTGGTCAAGCTTATTTGACACAGTGATAAACTTTTGGTCAAGCTTGTCTGACACAGACGCGAGATCCTCATCAACCTTATTGGTGAGGGTTGCGATCTCTTCCTCGACGCGGAGAGCCATAGTCGAGAGCTCCTGGTGGATGTGGTCAGACAGCACTATCATCTCGCGCTCGACTTTCAAGATCGCTGCCAAGATTCGATCGGTAGCTGCCCCATCACGGGAACCGGCGTCGTTTCCAAGCTGTTAACGGGAGTACGGATATCAGTAGAAGCAGCCGATGGGGCGGCACACGACATTGGTTTGAGGGCGAGATCGGTTGAGACTTACACCCTCATTGGTCCCCCCATTGAGGCCACGTTGGGCATGCGCGAGTGCCGTAGCGCCTAAAGAGGGAGTTCCTTGAGGCACGGGTCATTTCCAAAACAATCAAGAACGGAAAGGAATGGTTACGGAAGGCTTACTGGGAACCCTTGGGGTCGATAGGGAGTACGGTTGGGCACGGGATGTTTGAGAAGACATGCTGCAAACTAAACGATGTTCGATTATGGAGCCGTAGAAAGTGGATAATTTGAAAGTGAGTCTTAGATGACTTTCGAAATACAGAGGAAGAGAGAGCAGTCGAGGCGAGTGCAATTGTTGAACTCGCTCAAAAATCAATGAGGTGTTTTAAAGGAGAATTAAAGGTGAAGCTGTCTAAGAAGGACAACGGCGCAGCACCTGGCTCACGCGTCAAACCAGGGGTGAAGACCCCGGCTTGAAGCTGATTGGTCGACGGCCCAGGGGGCCCTCGCGCTGGTCCACACGCGAGCCTGCTCCAAGATTATTTCCTTGAAAGGAAATAATCTTGGAGCAGACCAAAGGAATTTTGCAAAAACATTCAAACACAATGTTTTGCAAAGTGCTCAGTGGCATTGGCACGCGGAAGAACAAGATTGCATTGCAAGTTGGAACTTTTCAAGAGCAAACCGATCAATCGGATGCTGATTCTGAGTCTAATTCAGCCAGTGTCTGTTTTCCCTTCCCTTTAGGTACCCTCTTTTTCCGTGGTTTCACCGGGACAGATCGCCAAATGTGTAAACCTTGTTTCAGGGCTTCCAACCACTCAGCAGCAGTCTGCCTTCGAGTGCCCAAGTTCGCCACCTCGTGATGTACCTCAGCCGAGTAATGGCTCGCACTGTTGAGGATATAGTGGTCCGTTTGTTGATGGCTGACACTACTGACTGAGGTAGTGGTATCTTTCCTTTCGAGCCTTTGTTTGCGTCCATCAATTACTGAGCACAACGAGCGATGGCAGTTATGTTGTACGTTTAACAGACAGGCAATGTCCTGCGGACACACGGTCAGTGAGAACTCCCAAAACACTGGCAGGATGGAGACCCAAAGACTGACTGATAATTTCACCCATACTTGATGTTGTGTCCTGACAAGTTCGCGCATCCCATAAAAAGGCGATATCGGTCCCTTTTGAATGTCTTGCAGGAGAATGACGGTTGAGCTGGCGCTTACTCCTTCCGGTTTCCACATGGCCACGACTTGCCCCACGGAGTGACCTCGCGCATTCTTTGGACAGTGTCCCTGTTAGTGTGTTGTTGAAACAGGTGGCGAGAAGGAAGACTATCTAACCTTAACAAAGTCTGTCTTCTCGACCACTTGTCCGTTGCGCAATGTGACAGATGAGTGTTGTAGCCACACCACCCCGGGCGCTTCGCTAAGCAGATACACAGGCACTTGCTCGTGTTCTGCCCTTTCATGACGCGCTGCAAGAGATTCAAGGTCAGTGGCAGCCGATGTAAGTGAAAGACTCCATACTTACGTCCCACCGCGAACACAGACACCCGATCGAGTTTGGGATTGAGTCCAAACGCCTGAGATACTTCCGGCATGGTCTTCAGAAGTCCTTGCACTTTGGGACCTGCTGAAACCCGAGCTTGGAGCTCTTTGTCGACAAAGCTGTTCCCTGAAAGGAGAGCTCGCATGAGTTGATAATTATTGAAGGTGTTTGCGATATCTCGACCGGGGCTCATGCGGTTTGAATGGACTGAAGCGGCACGTAGAACCGCATTGTAACTCTCGAATTTCTCGGTCATGAATAATGACGGCGGTCCAAATCGTGCGATGGAGTCTTTCAAGTGCGTCAACATATGGAACTTGGGCTTGTTAACCCACTGAGCCGAAGTCATAATAAGCTGATAGTAAAAAACTAGAATCGCCTCTTCCATGTCTTGCAGGTAATTATCCATATGCACAATTTCGGTCTGGAAAACATGAGATCCTAGAAGGCACAACGATGTCCAAAGGTGCCGTTTGTTGCTGGGGATATGGTCAAATAATACAAAGGGGACTGTTTGAAGGACCGTCCGGAACTCCTTTCCGACGAGGCTCTGGTAAAAATTAATGAGAGTAGTTGGCTGTATAGGCGGGATCTTCAAACCCTTCGTGTTGAAATCCCTCCACCGCGCCGAGAGTTCGCGGCAACGTGATGAGCCGGGTTTCAGAATTCCGAGCGACTTCATAGTATCTCTGAAGAGGTATTTTGCAATACCCAGTAGAAGAACATGAAAAGTCTCAATGGGAGTATCCCGATGCCCATTGAAACCTGTGATGACTCGGTCAGACAGGATGTTTGTACGCATGGAAGATATTGAACACCGTGAACAAACCTTTTAACCTCAACATGGGGTTAAACAACCGCTCGCCCAGTTGGTCATTCAAACCTTCACAAAGCTGGTGCACATCACAGGTCTCAGGCGAGTCGTAAGCCAGGTGAACCTTTTTGATGAAGTAATCAAGCACCGAATCGCGAAATCCGTACTTTCGAGCTTCACTCTCAACCGCGGTTTTGCTGTGCGGCATCTGTGCCATTGCCCAGATGTCGTGAGCGCGAGCGCGAGTGACCTCCCAATCCCTTTGGGGCAAAGAGAACTGCAGTTGCCGCGACTGATTCGTCAGTCACATGTGTGTGTAAGAAGCAGGGTGACATAGAGAACCAGCGAAATGACCAACCTGTTCGCCATCTAAATCGACGCCGATGAAATCAGAAACGTACTGTTCTGTTTTCTTCTCAATCATCTGGCCAACTTGCAAGTCACATATGCGACACGGCGTTAAAGTATTAGCTGGATTGGTTGTATTGCTGATTTCAGCGTGCATCGGGGAATCGCCCAAGTGGAATAGAACCACGACCATAACCAGGACTTCACTACCACTGACGTGGTCGTAAGCAAAAAAACCGTTGGCACTGTGGTCACTGGGCCAAGAAAGAGCCAGAGGTCAAACTTGTTTATGAATCCACTGTTTGAAGAGGTAATTCAAGTAATGCTTACTTGATATCATCAACAGCCTTGTCCAGTAGTTCCAGCGCGGAGGCACAGTTCGAAGTGGCCAGGAAATGGATATTGTACTCCTGGTTGGTCATCCTTGGAGGTAGGCCGGCGAGGGTAAAAAAAACACTCATGTGTTTATTCCATTTCTTCCCGACATTCCCGGAAGTATTGTCAGAGTACAAGCTGATTGGGATGTGCTTGATGACGCGACCTTGGGCTTGCTCACGCCAAGGATTGGTCATCGGTAAAGGCCGATGCCCGATTGGCGAGTCTTCTAAATGAAAGACATCATCAGGCCGGACGTTAAAGGCCACCACACAAACATAACATAACATGGTTAAAAAAGGGCCCACGAGATATATGACCCCCACAGCGATCAGCAAGGGCCGTGCCGTCTTCTAAGATGATGTTGGCGGTTCCTCGCCAGAAATCCTTCACATCAATTGTTTGGAAATCCATCGAGTCAAAACAAGGTTCGGCCGGGATGCACAACTTGAGCAGTAATGGGTGTTCTGGATCCTCTTGAACGCTCGCCGGGAGGCATTTGGCCAGGGTCTTTCCATGTTGCTGATAAAAAAACGCCGGCACTACAACCGCTTGCGAAACGGTTTGCACTGGTTCGTATATGAACCAGTGTTTGCCACGTGATACCACCATTGGCACCCGCATGTCTCGGGAGAACCCTTCGCGCCATTTTTGCGACTGAGACAACCGGTTGATGGGATCTAGCGTGGTGTTTGTCGGCAACTCGGGCAGAACAACCAGGTGCGGGCTTACCAAAGGATTGGCAAGTTCCTGCAACACCAAAGCGTTGGGTGTCAATGTGACCATCAACGCTCATGAAGAAGAGTAAACGGACGGAGGACCCACATTACTGACAATTGTCTGAACTTTCAACCCAAATACCGGGGTGCCGTGAGGACTGATCCGCTCGGAGACCCGCAGACCAAGATTGTTCTTTAGCTTTTTACTTAAAGCACGTAATGCCCCCCATTCAGGAAGACGAACAAGGCATATCTGGAGAATTGAACGGATTCGGTGGTATTGGGAGCGTGATAGGATGTTTCGAGTAGATCCAATAATCAATAACCCTACGAGGTGCTTTGGTGGAGAATGAATAATTGGATGAACGTGTTATATACGGAATTATTTTGTCGAACACGAAGACATCAGGATAAAGAATTGCGAGCTAGCTGACCTCTTTCTTCTTAAACGGGTACCATTGGGAAGCCTCTTCCACAGGCATCGTGGACGTGCGCAAATCCGCTTCCAGGGCGGCCGCATCAATTGCCTCGTCGCCCTCTTCACCCCACATATCTTCTTCCATGACCCTAAAAGCCTCAGCAAGCTTTTGAAGGTCAACTTCTCCATCGGAGTCATCTGAATCGGAAATCTGACGCTCCTCCGCCATTGCGAGAGTGTGAAGCGCAGTGAAAGGAGAGGGAGCCCTTTCTGGAGTATCAGAGCGAGAGGTGATTTCATCAAAGATGTTATCTTGGACAGGAGCGGGCGAGATGGCACCGGGTGGGTCTGGCTCTTGGAGGCCAGGCATCATCATGTTTTCAGCAGCTTGACGAGCGTTGTAGCGCGCCACAGCTTCCAGGTGTTTCGCCGAGTGTGAGTGGGGGCCATAGTCTTCCATGCCCTTCCGTCCGCACACTAAACACTTCCAGTTGGACACAGAGGGCACTTTTGAGAGCTGTTGGAAATCTGCAATTTTTTGAGAGATGTCACCACCCCACACACTCAAAAGCAGTTCGAATCAACAAAAACATACATGGGTTAGGAGGATGATTGTGAGCCATTTCGAGAGGCGCGGTCAACGTGAGGTTGCTTGTGTGAGTTGATTTGGGTGGGAAGTTGGGATTCTTGGCTGACGACAAACAAACGTGGGTCAGGGCATATCAACATGGATTATGTTGAGAAAAATAGTCGATGAACGAACGCAATTGGCCAGAAGAGAGGAAATGGTGCAGGAAATTTCGGTGGAATTGAGTGCGTGCGTGTTTCAAAAATCAAACGGACACGGTTTAAGAAAAACAACAATGATCTTACCGCCCGGGGTCAGTTGCTTGACTGGATGAGAAATGCCATCAAACCCCAAGGAGAAACCGGTGAGGTCCACTCTGCTGCCGAGAGGCTGTGTTACTCTGACTCGAGGTGCGTGTCAAGGTTGTAATAGAAGGCTTTCGTGCTGAGGCGTTTCAGCTGTTTCATCTGGCTGCATCATGCTCCAAACGCATCTTTCATGCGTGGCTGATCACGATGTGATTGTTTGGACGTGATCTCATGCTTTCTTCTGCGATGTGACCTTGACATGCGTTTTGTTTCGAGAGATGTCTCAGGGTGTGCGTGTTGATCTCAACACCTTGTTGTTTGGTATACTCAACAACTTCCCACACACTGACTCCTTGCGCGCAGTGGGAGGAAACCCAAAGGAAACTACTTTTTGTATAATACAAACACGATGTTTGGAAAGAACAAACACCCACCCTGAGATTCCTTCCTCTGGTGTTTGGGATCTATCGCCAAGGCCCCCCCCCTCGGCCAGAAGGCGGCCGGTGGGCTGGATCGCGAACATTGGGGCAGCAGGTGGATGCGGGGCGACCCATGGGCGGCCCCCGGCGAGGCGCCACGCTGCATTTTGGCCAGGGGGGCATCGGAGGGGCCGACCGTGCCAGGGCATGCCTGGGGCGACCACTGCCTGGCCAGCAGGCGAGAGTAGGGCCAGCACTTGACCCGACCATGTGCAGACCAAGGTCGGGACTCAAAGTACCCCCGTGGTGTACTCATATGACCGGCCAGGGCTACAATCACTCGGACTCGGGGTAGACGGAGCTAGCCCCGATACCAGGTACTTTTAGCAACCCGGAGAACACAAACTGAAAGCTTGGATCAAGGCTGGTTGCCAATTTTGTTTGGCATATCAGATGTTGAGCTTCAAAGAGTTGGGATTGAGGTTTGTACAAAAAATGAGTGAGCGTGATTGTGTGTGTTCAACATTTTTTCTTGAATAATGAAAGACATCAATTACAGCCCTTTGCATAATTGATGACTTTGAAGAAAAAAAAACCTCGAGTTTTTTTCAACCCTGGGCCAGCAACGCAGGTGTTGCGTGTTGCGCTGCGCCTGCGTTGCGGTTTTTCTGACCGCAGCGCAACATAGAATCAAATTCTAGGTTGCGGCCTGACCCGCAGTGCAACATCATTTGTCAAATCGATGGATTTTTTGGGCCGCAACAACATTTGTTGCGTTGCTGCCCAAAAAAAATCACAGTTCGGCGTTTTTTTGGCGCTGTTGCGCCTGTTGTGTTGCGCGACGGTCAAGGCGCCGCGCAACCTGACCTCACCATTTGTTGTTGCGGTACTTACCGCAGCGCAGCATGTAATGCAGGTTTGTGCTGCGTGTTGCGGAGCAACGCACCAAAAAACACTCGTGTTGCGGTGCGTTGCGTTGCTGGCACAGGGTTGTTTTTTTGGAAAGTGACCGAGTTTTGTCAACAAGCTGCTGGGTTTTTCAAAAAGTCAGTGAGTTTTTTTTGGAAACCTGGCCCAGTAATTCTAAAAGAGAAAGAGCTCGCTCAGTTTTTGAAAAACTCAATGAGTTTTTGAAAAAAACTCGCAGGTTTTTTTTGAAAACTCAAGTGTTTTCTCTTTTTCCAAAGTCATCAATTCTGCAAAGGGCTGTATGTATGAGTTTTTATTGATTAAGATGTTTAGAGTCAAGCGTGCAAAGGGACACATCTTGTGAGGACTTGGAGTTGTGAATGTGGTACTCAAAAAAATTGTATCATCGTCAGACTCTTGCCGGTTGAAAGAAGTTTTATTTACAATTCTTCAACTCGTCTACCTCCATATGCAAACGTTTTTGAACTTGAAATCTTGAAAAAAAGTGAGATTTATAATTACTTTGCATCTTTCGTAGTCCCACTTCTGTTCGGTCAGAATTCTTTTTGTGGAATTCAGAAAATCGGAAGGCCAACAAGTTTCTCAGATTTCAATCAGAAGCTACCCTTCTACTTCACAAGATTTTCTATATCTTTTTCAGCTGTATGAACCACTAATTTGGAATATGAAGAGGTTAGCATACTTATTCTTTTCCATGAAGCCTAAGGGTAAGTTGAGCAAATTCTAAGAGTCACGGCTTTGATGTTCATTGTCATCACAAGTCTAACTGACAAATCAATGTTAAAGACTCCATAAGGCATCGAAATTAAGTAATAGTCTTTGATAGATATCTCATTTCTATAGATTAGCAAGCAACCTAAGAAGCGTGTGACACGAGGAAAACAGACGTTGACATGGCTCCGTGAGTCGAGGTATATCTGTCTCTCGGAGATCATCGTCTTGATATGTCCAGTAGGTCTAAATTCGATGTGCATGGTATTCTCCTCTTCTCCGGAAAGATTTCAATTTTACCCATCCGCCAGATATAAAGGATTTCGTGCAAATGATTGCTTGCACCTGGGCCATGGATCATGATACAAGGGATGTAGCAGACAGGAATATAGATTGGCACATTGACTCATATGCCAAAAAGATGTCTCTATTTGATGACCAGATCCCTGCCCGTTTGAGTGATCAATGTATCTTCCTTACTGCATGATTTCATGCGCTGTAAACAACTACTCGAACTGGACACACTTTGGCTGTCCTTGACTTCTTATCTGAAATGACCATAATGGACGCTACCCACCATAACTTTTTGATGGACCCATCGCAAAAAGTTGTGCAAGCTAGAAGCAAAAGCAAAGCTGGCGCCAAAGCCTGTCTCATCAAGTGACATGCAAGATAATTTGAATCGAATGTAGATATTAAACATGGCTCAAGAACGCTTAAGCTTAAAGTTAAATGTACGGGACAATATCTTCATGACAGCTAGTAAATAGTCAGTAGGGTTATATACTTGATGTTTGTACACAAAGGAAGGGAGATGACAGTGAATAAGAGTAGATCGTAACTTGGTCAAATGTGATTACATGAAAAGAAGGTTACTTTCAAGGTCCAATCAGAAAAAAATGTATGAAGAGTAAGAAGACAAGATCCGATCTAAGGAATAGAAAGATATATCAATAAGAAGATGACTCCAATGATTAGCATGAAAGTCGGCATAGATCAGAATCAGAACTCTTCCTTTCATTTGTGAAAGCAGTTTGTAATTGTTTTATATTAGTTAATGGCTAAGGTTATATGTAAAATTTAGAGTTAACTGTTCAACTGTTCTGAGTGATGAACTCAAAGGACGTAAATCCGAGCAAGAGTTAATGAGGCAGGTTTCGTAGTAGAACTATGCTCCTGAGTTGACTGTGAATGACGGTGAGCTTGGAGGAGCCTACAAGATAAAACATTAACACATAAGTCATATGAACACTAAGATGAAATCACTGCATAAAGTCAGCATCTCTTCACCTGTAGATCCCATTCAACTCTGTGTCTCCGGTGTTCCTGCTCCTTTGTGGATGTTGGCAATCGACTTAAGCCGGCCAGATGCCTGGCTCGAGCTCTTGAACTTGATTCGGCTAGAGAGCTCAGCCAGGCTCCCATCTCGTCCGTCAACTCGTGCAACTTTTCGTGGTCTCGTTCTTGAGCTGGCCAGCGGTCACAAGGCGGAGCTACGAGGATAGGTTCTTGGGGACAGGGGGTCTGAGCGATTGTGAAGACGGATCCATTAGAATGTGAGCGAGTATGGCGCTGGGGATCACGCTGAAGTCTAGAACGACGCCGGCTAGGCTGAGAGGATTCGGATGGCGGATTGAAAGACACAGGCGAAATGGAACAAGGTCGACTGATATCAGGAGTAGGGGGCTTTGAAAAGAATGGAGCACTTTGACTGTGAACAATTGAAGGTTTGAGGCTACTGTAGGAGCGTAGGGTGCGAAGAAGTTTTGGCCGAAGACCACGAGATTGATCGGTACTGTTGGTGATATTAAGCGTGGAAGGTTCCGAACAAAGTGATCTCTGTAGATCTATGGTTTGGCGACGCACAAAGGCTGGCGCGTGTGGGTCGTCAAAGACTCGGCTCGAATGACAAGAGAACAGCTTAGTCAGGTACGGCTTCCGGTTTTCTTCCGATCCAGATGGGTTCTTTGTTGAACGGAATGCAAAGACGCGGACGTTGCAGAGAGAGGCAAACGCGATAAATCGATTGGATTTCATCAATGTTGTCATCACAGATTTTGCGCATGGAACGCTAAAGATATCTAATCATGAACGACGCACGCACCTTTCCAAAATGGTATTGTGGCATCATACGGCAACTTGAAAGTTGTGATGAAATTGCAAGAGCAATGGACAACGAAATCCAAGGCACCAGAAGACTGGATGAAGGCAGTCCCAGTCGAGGGCTCCTGTCGGCTAGATGATGACTAACTTGAGACGGGTGGAATGAAGCGAGAAGAGGTTGAGGGAGATAGAGCTGAGCTCGCGAGCCCGCTGGAGCCGAGGGCAAGTTTCGAAAGGGGTTAAGGTTGTAGGTTAAACCGATTCGAGGGATGGTTACTTTTGTAGATTGTGCTGACAAGACAGGGAAATGATTTCAATCCGGCTGAGATCCGGGGGAATGGGTAGAAAAGGAAAGAAGAATGTGAGCTAAAGGACTCTAGTAGAGTCTAGACTGCTAAAGGAGAGTAGATGACGAGCTATTCAGTCATTCGTTCACCCTCATGAGTCATTCCTGCCAAGTTCACTGTTTGTACTGTACAAATTCCCTTGAACAGCCTTGAACAGCCTTGAACTCACGATTGACTTGTCACGCTCAAGCAAAGGGATGAGAAGGGATGTTCAGAATCGATGGCAGTGGCTGATGTTGTATTTATGTACATACATGTTCACCATCCTAATCGAACACTTGTTGACTACATAAATTTTTTGTCCGAGCTTCCTTGAACTATGTCTGGTGCCCACCCGGGCGGTATAGGAGGTATACCGTATACATACATACGTCTTGCAGTCAATATGGTGGCACTGCTCACAATTTAACTGCTCACTGTGTTCAACCCCCACCGAATCCCTCATGAGTCATGGGTGATTTTGTAATGCGCTCCGAGTCCAGCGTTGAGTTTGGTGATTTCGCCTCTCTTTGATTCAGTTCATGTAATACTCACAGTCACCTCTTACAACACATGCTATTGCAAACTCGGAAGGACAAGGATACATACGTGACGCCGAGTCGCGGGACTCTCCAGTCATCGGCATCTATCAAACCTCAAACCGCTGGGACATCGTATGGGAGATTGCTGATTTCAGCTGATTGTTTGGCTTCAAATTGGTCTTCGTGATTAGAAATTCGCATAACTCTGTTCTTGTCAGACACCCTGTCACCGGCACCCTCTGTGGTGGCGTACATGTTTAGGTTTTTGAAGAAGAGCAAGCTGAGGAGGAATGCGTCCTCTGGACTCAAGTCTAACACCAACACTTGGAAGAAACTGAAGTGATATGAGTTAGAGCAAGTAAAGATATGCTTCGCTGAGCCCCTCACAAGCGCACGAGGGGCTTAATTAAGCTTGAAGTCAAAGCAACGGAGTGATAGCAAACCACGAGGACCTCACGCAGAAAGAACCTCCGGACCGTGCTCAAAGTGAACATAGGAATTTTAGATTTTGAGTTGCCTACTTTTTTGCATTGGATTTGCATTTTCCTCAAGATGTAATTTTACTCATCTCAATAGCAGATCTTCTTTTCAAGTGAAATGCAAAATCAAAGAAGAAGAAATATGTGGAACATGGTGAATGATGAAAGTTAGAAGGTATTCCGTCATAAGTTAAAAAACAATCCATTGGAACCATGTCTCAACAGCAATTAAAGATGTCACCAATCCATGCAAATCCCTCTGCTCGCAAGTCAGAGGCATCCTTCATGTTGTACGTGCATATTTGTACACAGACCAGACGCCCATCCTGAGGCTTTTGAGCTGCCGAGTTTTGATGAGCAAGCTTCATGGTGGCATAGGATGGCCTCTACTTTGTATTTGAGTTTCTTTTCCGAAAATAAAGAGACCGGCAGAGACAACTTTAAAAGTGTGGCTATCTTGTGATTCTCACACTTTAGGGGCCTCTTCTAAATTTTGATGAACATCATGCTATTGCTAGTCCAACACATGTTGTCAATTGCAATTTGCAGGCAGGCCACCAAATGCCAGCAAGGGGCTTTGTTGTATTTAAATCTTTCATTTACAAAATTGACTTCTCTAGCACAACCTGATTAATATCTTGCACTTAACCTTTGGATATACTATAACCAACTTGTCAGTAGGTGCTTTCAAACTAGGAAAAAGTCGAAATGTTCACCAGAAAAATCGTCAACTGTGTAATTACAATACATGTGATACAAGACTGTAGTGCAATCATAGTTTTTCATTACATGCTTTTTTGCTCCTTCAAAATTGTGAGGCCCTACGAGGGAGGAGGAGGGAGGCCCTGGGAGGCCCCCTCCAAATACAAAGTTGAACTTTGTGATTGCACTACAGCGATGTATCAGATGTATTGTAATTACACAGTTGCGAAATAGTTACACAGTTCACATTTTTTCTTGTGAACATTTCGACTTTTTCCTAGTTTGAAAGCACCTATTGAACAATTGGTTGGTGAACTTGAGGTTGAAGACTGGCTAAGTTAACTAAGTCCCTCCTCCAATTGCAGGTGTGCTCTGAAGTGTGTTTGATAACCAGTGGCTGGCTACTTACACTCATCTCAGGATGGGGGTGCGGCCTTGTAGAAAGGCGCGCCCTGGCGCGTTTTTGAAAAACGGGTGCGTCTAGGCGCCACTGGCGTGTTAGGCGTGGCCTTTCACCACGCAAAAATGAAAAAACATGAAAAAATGTGAAAAAAAATCAGGAAATGCATTTTAACCAACCTTAAATACATATTTGTTGCTGATAAGATAGAAGATGGATTGTTTGAAGGTCAATTGTTAATTGAAGTTGAGTCATAAAACAGCTTGGAAATGGGGTTTATAAGAAAATAAACATGAGGAAAGCCCCACTTTCTCACTATGAGGCATACAGGCTTTTGGGTGTGCCCGCCATGTTTTCAAGATGTTTAGGTGTGGTTTACGCGTAGGTGTGGCACGCGCCTTGGCACATTATTTATTTTGCACCCCCATCCTGACACTCATCAAATCTTAGTTGTTCTCTGATTGTGATATCAGTGGTATACAAACATGAAAACCCAACCTGAATACCCATGGCCAAAACCCATGACAACCCAATTGTTTTTATTGTTTTTGGGGTTTATCGGATTGTCAGGGGTTTTGTCCATGGGTTTTCAGGTTGGGTTTTCATGTTTGTGTACCGCTATCCTCACTCCAAAGAATTGGAGCCTGCACAAAGCGCGGAAAAATTCCGCGCGGATTTTGAAAGTGCGGAATTCATACTGAGCTGTACAGACAGCACTCAAAGAGCACCGTCTGAATTGGGAAGGTGGCTTCCTTCAAACACGTTTCAACCTAAGAAGAGGGTTGGGCAATAAAAACAATATGTACAAACATAGAACACTGGGTACACAACTAAAGAGACAGGGAACCGTGAGAAACAAGGTCTATCAGTGTTCTTTTGAAAGACCTCATCTCGATTGTTGATGAAAGGTCAAAAGGTTGAACCAAAAAGAAGGAAGGTCGATGTTGTTGATAACGCTTGCTCTGGTGCACAAAACAACGGTCACTCTGATATTCAGATTGTTTACAATTGACACGTATCTTTTACTCTTTCACTTGATTGGAGTCCTTTTGTTTGAAATATAAGATCAAGCATTATGTTGGTATTTGTTCTACTGTATAGTTTGTCTTACACTTGTGGTGTGTTATCTTGGAAAATCCGAGATCAGGTAGACAGATCTATCTTGAAGCCGCATCAATTGTTTTCTAAGATCATCATCTCATGATGGATTGTTCAAGTCAATCAAGTACAACAATTATTGTGATCAAAGTTTTGAATGATATCATTTGTTATCATTCGAGACTTTGATAATTCAGCAAGACTTTCTTTCAAGATGTTATCAGTAATAACATTGTTTCTCAATTATGCTTGGTGGATGCTGCTGAAGTGATCTGATACAATAAAGTCCGTCAAAATCGAATTGAGATCCTTACTGATCATGATCATCTTTCTTTAATTTCAATCTGCTTCAATACAATCAGAGAGCCTGGTAATTCGGGGTGAAAAGTTGTTGGCTTGTTGAGAAGTAGCTCGGCTGGATTTTTTTTGTTGAATGATAGGTGTGGTTGGAACAACCTGCATTGGCAGTAGCTTCAAAATGTCTTTCTGCTTTGGGATCCTGAAAACAATGTGCTCACCCCGTCTACCCTGTATGTCACCCTGTATTTTCTGCGGTTTCCGCACTTTCCACACTTTCCGCCTTGCCTTGGGGAGGCTCCGATGCTCTCCCTCAGTCAACTGGAGTGTGGCTGTTGATCACCAGTCACAAATGTGCCCAACACAAATATCTCACATTGGTCAGTCACTCTTTCCTGTATCTCTCATCCAATGCTATGGTACATGTGGTCCATTTGGTTCTTGCAACTTGAGAAAATGTTCTAGGCTTCCAATAGTGAGGAGGACTGTGCATATTAGCCAAGGGATAAGCTAAGAAGAATCTTGAGATCACCTCATCAAAACATTTATCTCAGTTGCATCAGTACTATATACTCATGCAAAGATCCTCCCAGAATGTTCTGTTCATCACACTTGGAATATCACTAGCCAAAGACACCTAGCAATACATCATCAGGCCCTCCCCAAATTCAAAGCCAACTAACCAGAACTTCCTGATTTATTCTTCAGAAGAGACACTAGTTTTAACTTGTGGTTTGAGTTATTTAAGTGTGAATTTTCAGGACAAATCAAGCACACCACACTGCCAGCATTAAATAGGTTCCCTGGTCGGAACAGGAGGTGGATGGAATTTGATATAAGCATGGTATGAAGCTGATCATCATGGAGGAAGTAGATGAATTGATATTCTTGCATCTGGATTCACCCCCCAAACCTCTGTACCCTGTCACAACTATTGAGAGACACATTTTGTCTCTTTTGTATTCAAGTTTTGGCTGCTGTAAAAGTTAATAGACACTAACATACTCAATCCCACATTAGCCGTTCAATCATAGTTGTTTTCTTGCAACTTTAAACCTCAACCCTAAATCTCCTTTGGATTTGTCCTCCCCCACAACACACATAGATTCTTTTCCTCATCTGGCATTGCACAGGAGGAAAAGAGTAAGTCATATCCCTTGTATTCACACTCAACCTCATTTCTAATACTATCATTAGTCTTATATTTATATAGACTTTCTTTCTTTTGTATCTGTTTCATTTTATTAATTGTTTCTTTTCACTTCATTACACTATTTAATCTGATACTACATCAACACTAGATCAATGAGCTGAAATGCTTTTGCATCCATTCTTCACTTTTATCTTTATCTTTGAAATGAAACCATATAGGTCAGATAACCTTAGATAGTGTTATATATCATTTCTTTCTGCTTTATCATCTAACACCTTTCATCTTTCCTATGTCTGGTTTGTTATAATTATCTGGTTGTATAGGTTAGTCATCAGGTAGTTAGTGATGTGAGGTGAAGAGAGGCTCACCTCAGGCTCTAGAAACTGTCACAGTACATCAGCAATATAGATATGTACCTCAATGGGTTTCTTTACTTTTCAACCACAACAGGGCTCAGAGTTTTGGGTAGGTAAAGAGGCAGGACCTCTCTGCTTACTAATACCACACCAACTCTGGTTCAACTTTCATGCCTGAAAGCCAAAAGCACCTACAACTTGAGTGAAATGTGTGTGCTCCAAAACTTCAATCCTTGAATGTGGCCCAACAGTCTATTGTGTATGATGCCAAGCTTTTCCATTTTGAAGCAACAACTCAAAAACACACCTACTGTGACATTAAGAAGAAAAGCATCTTTGCCATTCTTCTTGATATCTCCCTACACTGTGCCCGTGGAGGGCGCCCTAGACGTCAGGGGCCCTCAAGAGTACAAAGGGAAGCCTTTGTACTTGTTGGAGCCCCCAACGTCTGGGATGCTCTCCACGGGCATAGTGCTATGACTTCTGGTAATGTCAAGCGGGCAGGCCTGTCTATAATCTAGTTGGTTTTGTATTGGCAAGCTATTGTCAATCCAAGTTTATGTTTTGCCAAAACCCAAATACCACTTGGCAAAGATCACCCCTCTGTAAGAGGCCATCACGTCATCACCATGTTGTATTCCTTGCAAGGATTTATTGGCTTGAACCAATGCATGAAGCGATGAATATAAAATTAGTTTTGAAAAGTAGGGGTTTATACACTTGATTGATTTTCTTGAAGGCTTCTTTGGACTGTGATATGTGGCCACTTTTCATTTGATAGTCATCAAGGTATCTTTTATTTAACTTGGTCCAATTTATGGCTGACATGGTGCAGTTGGGAAGTGATGGCTTGGACATCACACCATTATAACAAGCATGTTCTGATACTGGGTATATACACACAGCCACACTCATATTCCCTTGTCATGTCTTGTAGCTTCCATAGCAACTTCTATAACCAAGATTTTCTTGTGGTGTGGAATGTCAAAAGGCAGATCCTCATATCATAGAGAGATGCTACAAATGACATACAGACAATCAATTCAATAAATGTAAAGCCTTTGTACCCTTTTTTTGTAGTAGGTGTGAGTTCAAGTGCCTCAACACACCCTACAACACACCCTACAAACCCTATGTACATCTGAAAAAGGGAGTGCATGCACTATTTTTGCCAAGGCAGCTCATGTTTAAGAAGGGGTTTTCAAGGAAGCCACAATCAACAGGTTTTGAACAATATTCATCATCATTTGAGCTCCAACTTGGTGTATCTGGCCTCCAATATTTCCAAATGTGGTTTGATTGAAGAACATGTTTTTTGAAACTCTTCATCACTTTTGGTGCTTGAAAGGAATTTTGATGAATGAAGAGCAGGGACATCAAGAGTAAAGGAAGGACCATATTCCATATAGATATCAACTTCTGAGGGAATATCTGTACTCAATGAACAAGTTCGTGCAAGCTGATTGGACAATTGAGTATCAGAAATATAAGTGGACGAAGTTTAAATATGATTCATTGAGATAAGAAAGTAAATCCTGTACTTACAGCAATGGATGTGAAGTAAGCCCATGCCCTAGCTGCATTTGCACGACGATAACCTCCTCCTCCCAATAGCAAAACTTTACACTTTATCAACCTAGATTGACGAATGATATCGTTCAAGCAATTTCCCATCTCTTCAAGCCCAAGTCCCCAATGAGACCCACCTATCGGATCACCAGCCAATCCATCTACTCCACATTGTACCACTACAGCGTCCGGCTTATAGAGATTGATGATGGGTAGAAGGAATTGTGAAGAGACATGAGTAAGTTGACCAGGGCTCGAGATAGGAATGTTGAGTGCATGCGAGGAAGCAGGTGAAGGAGGGGAGGGACCTGAGTCAGAAGAACTGCCTGTAAGCGGATAAAATCCACCTTCTGGATCATGACAGTGAATTGAGACAGTCAAGACGCGTGAAGTTGAATGAAAAGCCATCTCTACGCCTGCGATCGAAAAAAAAACATCAACCCAATGGATTCGAGTTGTACAACGGTTCCAACACGTCCATAGGCAAAAAAGCTTACCATCACCATGATGAACATCTAAATCAAGATACAAAACTCGATCAATCTTAGTTTGAGTCTTGTCTATTGGTGGCCGACGAAGTTCCATGATTGCTAAAACAATGTCATTGACATAGCAAAAACCGGATGCCTTTGCTTGTTGGGCATGATGCCTGAAGAATCCAAATCATGAGCGAAAAGTGCACAATCATCAGTTGAAACAACATTGAGCCACATAGGAAAGTCAATTGAAAGCTGTCTTACCGACCGCCATCCCAAACCATACCGATATCGGCTCGTCCTTCACGTAGTTCGCGTGAGATTTGAAGTGAAGCCCCAGCCACTGCTTGAACGTACTCCGCTAATTCAGGAAAATATGGACAATCCTGATAGATAGTAGACATAATCGGTGTTTTTGAGTATAGCCGACATTTTCAGAATCATTCGCGAGTTGACACACACGTGTTCAAGACCGAAAGTAGATCGTCCTCCTTGTGATCCTATTCGTCTACGCTTTCGATGAGTTTCTTTTAATGCATGTGTTGACTGGCTCGAGTCGTTCGAATCATCTTCGCTGCCGCTGCTCGCGGATGATTGGTCACTGTCCGCATCTGACTTGGAGTCAAGGACACGGTCTGAGGAAAGCCATACTATCAGGGATGCCCGCCGATTGGAAAGTTCATTGTCTTACCGACATATTCAGGATCGTGAAATGATTCTAATTCTTCACGCCCTGCTAGTCCAGTAGGCAGCACGCGAGCTCGGCTGAGGGGGTCGATGGCCGAACCAGTGTCGAGTAGGTCTAAGGATTCGATCAGATTGTGAACGGCGGAGGAACGTCCAATATTGGAAGGTAATTGATCGATGGAGCGAAACGATTTAGGACGCGCATAGACACATCTCGGTGAGGCACTTGGCAAGGATTCCATCTTCCCGTTGGCAGTGGCCACATCCCACACAAGCGAGAGACGGTCACAACCAAATTACAGTTACAGTACCATTCTATTTACACAAAGAAAACGTCATCAGGACCAGTCTTTGATCCATTCCAAAGCGGAAGACCCCGGTGGTTCATCTCACACGGCATCGAAGTCTTGATACATCAAACATCAACAAATATTGCACGCCTTTACAACTAATCTCGGATTTTATGGAGTTTCAACATGTATTTGATGAAGGTATACAGACACAAAAGCTACAATATTCCTGGGATGATAGCCCTTCTTTTTTTGGGAATAGCATCTCCAAACTTATCTCGGTACCAATGATGAGTTCGAACTGCCCGAGGTATCAGAACACCTACCATAGCTAGGAAAAATAAACCGGGTGGTGAGTCATAGATACTGAGATCGCAGACGGTGTTTGTCGGTTCCAGGTGTTGAAAACAGATGGATGCAGCATTTGCGAACGAGAACCACTCTAGCAGTTCTGATAGATAATTTGGACAAGATACGCCTCCAAGGGGTAAAGAATATAGAAAACCGTGAGGGACGCTATATTTTCCTGTGCCAATCGATGATCGACGTAGACCATAGAGTATTTCATCATGAATGATGTTACTTATGAAACCTATAGCCCACCCACCCATACATAGGTGGAACATAGCCCATGACCAAGCAGGAGAGGCTATGGTCTTGGAGGATTGGAGAGGAGCAGGTGGACATTGGCCTGAGAGCGAAGTTCCGATCAGATACCCGTTCAAAAGATTGAACATAACGGCCATGATGGGCACTATGACGTGCATCTTGGAGCGGGAAGGGTTACGAAAGGTGGACACCACGGTTCGGTTGAAATAATGAAGTAGAAAAGCTAGTAAAAGGATGAGACGGCCAGTCGGTAGAGTCCAAATACGACGCAGGTCGAAGTTGTAATCGCCATGAGAGTTGCTATCCATAGAAGCTGCCATAAGACAAGTCACAGGGCTGACGAGCTCCATCAAAAACCACGCTATGCTGCCTAGAAAACCAAGAGTGTTTCATGCACCAGTTGAACATTAACACATGTCACTCAGTCCTCGTGTTATTTGATCGGACAAAGAGGAAACTTATGAGGCAATCGACTCTTCGAGGGACCGCTTCTCACTCTACACACCATTGACATTGAACCCTAGAGGGTTTGCGGCTCGCCCGTGTGGCGCATCTGCACGACCAAGAGTTCAAGAATCAGATAAAAACATCAGAAACACTCATGATCATCTCTATGCTGAAATTACAAACCCATGAATAACAAAACGGGAGCGACCATAGGGTACATTTTCACGATAAGTCGACACGACTGATAGAAACCTGTCGATCCTAACTGTCCACGAAGGCCAGCGGCGAAGGATGGAGGGAGGTTAAGCATTTCTGAGTGAGGTACATAAACAATTTGAATGAGGTGATGGTCGCTTTTTGTAGAAGCCCTTTGAGGGGCAAACTTTTCTGAAAATTATGTACCGTAGGGTAAACTGACAAGACCCCTATGAAGTTAACACTACTACTACTTCACAAAAAGCTAACCCGCAGTCAATGATCTCCTACACTGGAGCCAAGGTTTCCTTTATCAAAGACACAATCAAGCAATTGTTAAATATCAAAAAAAAACTTGACTAAGTACCTTGCCCTTGGAAGGACTTGAGCAAGGGACTTAAACCAAACTCACACAGAGTTGGGGTTGGGCGAAAAACCGACCAACCAGTTTCTGAGTGCCATTGAGTTGCGATTCAATTTTTTAGGAATGCTCAGGAACAATTGCTAAAACTGTTGCGACAACCTAGAACACGCGCAAAGAGAAATGGAAAGGGTGTGTATTCATTTCTAATAAGCAATCAAAAAGAGAAGGAAAAACATAAAGGACAAAAAGCAGGAACTCTTACCTAGAACACGCGCAAAGAGAAATGGAAAGGGTGAAGAAGAAGCTCCCTTTCCATGCGCTGTTCTAGGCTTGTTATATACAAGGTTCTTTACGTACAAAGTAAGTAAACACATCGTTGACATGTAGATGGGTACGATGATGGGTGAGAGCATTGATACAATCATGTTATGTACTACTAGTATATAGAATGAATTGTAGAAATGATAAACTAGGTGTGGTGAGAAGCTCTAAGGATGAAAAGCACATCATTGATCTGTGAGACTAAAGAATACTACAACGTTCTCATGATATCGGTGTAGTTATTAGCGGTGTACAAACCTACAACCCAACATGAAAACCCATGAAAAAAACCCATGAAAACCCAACTTCTTTTTGGGTTTTTTTGACGGGTTTTTTCACATGGGTTGAATTTGGCTAGATCTGATCACCCATCAAAAGAAAAAAAATAACTGAGTCTAACGTGCCCCTTCCTTGCCAACACAACATGTCCAAACTGTCCAGAAACCTCACACAAAACAGTCTCACATCCACAGTTCCATTATTGGCTCATTGGATAGTTTCATTTTTTGTACTTTAATCGATTAACTAACAATTGAAGTTAGTTCTAGAAATCGAGTGACTTGTTTCAATCTTTTTTACCTTGATTGATTATCTTTGATCACCTTTTATTGAAAAGTATAGATCACATGGACCGATCACATGAACCAATTGAAGCTAGTTCCAGAAATTGAGTGACTCCTACTGAACTTATTAAATTTCATTCGATTTATGCTGCTCGTCTATCTGATCTGTGGTGATTTGAAGAGTTCGAAAATTAAAAAGTTCTATCTCTATTAAAATCCAAAAACAGTCTGTCTGCTATATAAGATTGGTTTCTCTCTCTTTAGTTTTAAACTCTTGCAATATGAAGAAGTCGAGAGATCGTTTCATTTTGAAGGGAAAACATGTCTAAATCGACTTTTAAGAATTTGAGTAGACTTCCACAAGTCAGATATCGTTGTCTTGTCTAAATCGCTGTTGCTGTCATCGGCATCGGCATCGTACTTCATGAGGGACACCATCATCGAACAAGCAATTGAATTTCGAAGGAAACCGTGGATGAGGTCATGGTGGTGGTGGATGCAAGACTAGCGATGTGAAGTAAAATTGAAGCATCAAGTGATGGTAGGAGCTGCCCGTGTCTTGTGACTCGAGGCACATTTTAGGATGTGATGGGGGTTGAGAGGGGTTGGGGCGTTCAAACCATTCCAGGGCGACCCATCGAAAAAACCCATGAAAAAAACCCAAAAAGAAGTTGGGTTTTCATGGGTTTTTTCGATGGGTTTTCATGTTGGGTTGTAGGTTTGTACACCGCTATTCTAACAAAAACAATATCAAAGCCAACAAAAAAACTTGTCGTTCGCTTTGCTTTGCAAAAGAATCACCAAAAGTTGACTGGTCAGCGGTGTTCTTGCTCATTCCAAAGCCCAAACAATTCAAAAACCAAAAGCACTTTGTGCCACTCAAGCCACAGAAACAACGTCTTTCCACCTTTCACAAAGCAGACCCAGGTACCACCCAGGCTCTTTCGGAGCTCAGCTCAGTTGAAAAGGCCTGTCTTCAGACCCAAACACTGACTTTGAGTGACCTGGCAGAGCAACAGGTCTGTGAAACCTGCACACAGTCGTTTCCGGCCATCTTCGACTTGCTTCGACTCCTTTCTGAAAGGCGCAAAACTGGTTGGTCGGTTTTTCACCCAACCCCTAGTGATTGCTCACCGTCAGATCTTTTGCAGGAGTGATTCTTGCAATCCCTCTGAGAGATTCCCTACCAAATATTCCTTTCTGAAGCAAATACCAAACATGTGCACTGAGGTCTTGTGCAGATTTTGGGCTATTTTTCTGATTAGGAAGTCAATTCCTTCTTCACTGAAACTAGGGCTATGACCCGGCCCCGGGACCAGGCCAGATCCGGCCTTGGACCTGAGTTCATTTTGAAAGCTACCGGGCAACACCGGGCCAGCCCTGGGTTGGGCAAGCCCTTTTTGAGCGCGTTTGAGAGCTTGAAAGGTACACTCAATAACATCAAATTAGATCAAATTCAACCACCAAAAAGTTCAGAACAATAAAACAAATGAGTGTAGCAAAAAAAAGGAATAACAAAAAAAATGAGTGTAGAGAAAAAAAGAAGAAATCAAAACAGACAAATGAGTGTATAGAAAAAAAAAGATAGAACATAAAACATAAAACAGCAAACAAGGACAAAAAAACATTTAAATAGATTTACTTGGATAACCCAATACCCCATGACTTAAGAAAAATCTGTGCCTCAAAGTTTTGATTAGTCATACATGATCAATAATCAGACATCACTCTGGAACCAGCAGAAAAGATATGTTCTGAGGGGGCACTCAATGCAGGAATGGCAAGCATGTACATAGCCATCCTAGCAAGAACAGGCCAGTTTGATTGGTTT
Source organism: Melampsora larici-populina 98AG31 (assembly GCF_000204055.1). Taxonomy (NCBI): domain Eukaryota; kingdom Fungi; phylum Basidiomycota; class Pucciniomycetes; order Pucciniales; family Melampsoraceae; genus Melampsora; species Melampsora laricis-populina. The sequence goes on from NW_006768788.1 coordinate 594,936, forward strand.
GTTTTCCAAAATACTAAGATATCAGTACGTTCATCCACCAGTGGGGCAAGAAGATACTCCTTCACTTCGTCCTCCAGTTGAATGAATTTTCTTTGTTTGATAAAATGATGTGGTCTATTGTCATTGTCTTCAAGCACGGGTTCCGGTTCAACTATCTCAATATCTGGATCCTGAGTAGGTTTGAATTGTCTTGCTTGTTTGATAAAGTACTTGATAAGTTGATCTTTGTCAAATCCAAGCTCCTCTAAAGTGAAATCAGTGACAGCATTTAGCTTACGGCGAGGGTTGAGAATTGGGGAACATATGTAAACTGGTTTCTTCAAAGCCAACGTTGAATATTGAACTAATTTCTTAACCATAGGCAGAATAGCTGCCTTTAAGTTGGTACACTCGTATGTACTCCATGCCTATGTTTGGTAAATACAAAGACATATCAGACATAAAAATAAAAGTGAGTAAATATGAAATGGAACTTACTTTTTCAAGTTTTTCCACGAGCCATTGATAATTGGGCATTGCTTGTGAGAAGGTGGGATAATCATCACTCTTGATCTCCTTGATCACAATTGCAAGAGGTTGAAGAAACTTGACTAAGTTTCCCACCAAGATCCATTCATCTTTGGTTAGGAGGTAAGGCTCCAATGATTCATTGATGTTACAATAGTATTGAAGGACTTTCTTCAATTCAAAGTATTGCTCAAGAGAGTAAAAGGTTGAAGACCACCGAGTGGAAACCTCGTGGATGAGCCCAACTTTTTGAGGCTGAGAGGATGAGGAAATACATTGATCAAGAGCTTGTTTGAGCTGAGTGCTCAATTGGACACGTTTATGGAAACCACGAATTCGAGTAAGAATTGAGTGGACTTCAAGATGAGGAGTAGGTTCAATTAATGAATGGGTTCCATCTGGAAGATTGAGATCTTGAGATAATTGAGGATCTACAGCACTGAGAGCATCCGGGGGAGTCTTGGTGTCAAAAATTGAGACTCCAGCCTTAGCAACGAGGTTGATAATGTGGGCCACACAGCCGTGGAGATTCTTCTCGGGATCAAAGTGAGGTATAAGAAGTTCAAGCTCTCGCCCCATGGTTAGATTGTTTGAAGTGTTGTCAGCTGTAATGCAATAGAGTTTATTGCTGATAGAAAATTGATCTAAAGTGTTTTTAATGAGCGCAGCCATGTTTTTACCCGTATGAGTGCCATTGATTTCTTTCAAAGCTAAAACCACAGATTTCATAGAGAAATCATCAGTCATCCAGTGAGCCGTTATTCCAAGCATTGGTACACTGCTGGGTGAAGTCCAAGCATCACAAGTGATGCTGATGTAATCTACTGAAGAAAGAAGGGAACTGAGGCAATTGCAAGCAAGACGGAACTGAGCAACAATGCCATTGGTGATGGCAGTTTGTTTTGATAAGATAGGAGAGACAGCAGGGTTGATCCAGGCCAAAAGTTCACGGAATTCCGGGGCGTCCACAACTGATACAGCAAGCTCTTGATTCACAATAAGACGGATCACGGCATTGGTGAGGTTCTTCCTATTGAGTGTTCCTAACTAAAAGACATAAGATAGAAGGCTGTAAGACAACAAAAGACAAGATTAAATGAAAAGAATATCATCAATCACTTACGTTAGAAATCTTGCCAGTGGCAGAGAAGGATGCAAGAGTTTGCTGTGAGGTATTGATTGGGGGTTCAATGTGGTGAGCACAAGAGAGGTGATGAATCATCAATTTTGTGCTTCCACTCTTATCAATCACAAGCTCTTCTTGACATACAATGACAGGCGCTTCTGAATTGGGATTGCTGTTAACCTTGTCAGAAAATCCCTTGTTAGCACGGCACACATTCTTGACCGATTTGTCCTTGAATGTGACCGTCAAAAAATACTGCCACACCCAAGAGGTTTGGTTGGTGGCAGTATCTCCCGATTTGACTGTGCTGGCCACCGCTTAGATTGAGTTGGGAGGTGCAATAGAAGTTGTGCTGGAGGCAGTAGAATTAGACATGGCAATGGGATTGGTGAGGTCACAGTGAAGACTTTGATGTAACATTGTGGTGGGAAATTGTGGATTCAGAAGCCTTGGGTAGTTCAACAGTGGTGTATACAGTGAAAGGGGCGGTGTAGTATTTAAAGCTCAACAAGAGCTTTACAACACCTAAGAAGGGATAATCTACTACGTGTAATATAGTAGAAGTTGCCTAAAGACTGCCTTCTTCAAAGAAACCAGCACAAGGGCACTTGCTGACCACTTTGTGATAACAGAGAGAAAGATAAAGCACCAGAGAAATAAAGCAATACTGTTGTGTAGTATTATTCCCAGTTTTGAAGCGCAAAAAAAAGTCACACACTATGTTATTACTAGCAATACTGTTGTAAGTATTATTCCCAATTTGACTTGTAGTCTTCAACACACGTAAATAAATTTCTCCTTGCTTTGAAGGGGCGGATTTAAGTGATCTTAGTACAAATATAGTAAATAAATGATGATTTATAACACTACAACAAAGGTATAAGATGCAGAAAAGGGTGCTACAATCCTAAAATCATCAAGGAGTACTTATATCCACATGTAACAACCTCTACAACAGTCAACAGCCTCAAAAACTGATCAAATCCGCCTGAATAACCCTAAAAACCATGTAATGATCTTGTTACTAATGTATGATGTAATTTTCACAGCCAAAAGTGATCAATGACGCAATGATGTAATGTACAGCACGTCTTAAGATGAATACAGGTGATTTTTTCCTTGTAAACTAGCTGAAACCCAATTTTTGAGATTACGAATTTTTTCAGATGTGCTCCAATTTTGATCTACTATAGTGCATCTTGTAGCCCTCGTGATACTGATCATCTCTGACACCCATATGACCTACTTCTGATGAGTGATGAGTAAGTTATTGAGTTGTGAAGTTGAGGTTTTTGGTGTTACATGTTGACTTGTGACTGTAAATTTGAGATTCACACCAATTTCTTATTTGCCTTATACCTTTTTTCATACACCTCCTTTACTAATGATTTGAAGGTTGTACATTATGTAATCCACTCATCTGCGTTGAATGAGCTATCTACCAACTTTATTTGACGTGATTTGACATATGTAATTAGCTGAAAACCTTCATTTTCCACAAAATTCACCCATTTTCTTCACTTTTCACAGCTGCTACTCTCTTTTTCTTGCTCATGTAATATGACATCATCTTCTATAACCTTAAAAATCCCGGAAAATCCTCCTGGCAACCTTAATTTCCACTACTACCACCATTACATATGTAAACTACACGCATAACCCTTGTTTACCAACTTCGAAAAAGTACCTTTCTGCTAATAACTTCTGTTTTCCCTTATTAACCTTGAAGATTAAAATTGTTACTGTATAATAAACTGTTGTTCTTTCATATTCTAACCTTATAAAACCCATAACTTAATTATAAATAAGCTAAAAACCATTTTCCAACTTTTACACCTATATTTTTGAATTTTTCTTATCTTTTCTTTTTCTGTCTTTTTGTAATAACTTTGTAAGTAAACTATGTTGATCTTAATAATAATTTTGAAATGAGATGACATAATAATGAGCTAATAAGTATACATAAGCCTCTAAGAGCTTCAATTGATCTGAAATCTTGAATTTCGAATTTCCTGCTACACTGAAGTTTTCTAATAACTTGGTAAAGTAAAGATGATTAATTTTCTTGCTTAATATCATAAATAAATCACCACAGCGGTGCAAGGGTTTACGGCAGAAGGGTAGAAAGGGTGTTGACATGCCCTTTTGCCTTTTCTGGGGTGGAAATTTTGTGGCGGCCCCGGCCCCGGGTGGCCCTTATACAGGGCTTTTGGGTCTATCATTAGGTTAGGGAGGAGGCCCCAAGCTTGGCCTTGACCTTGCCCAAAATAACCTTGGGCAGACTTGGCCGGGCAGGGCCAGGGCCGGGTCATAGCCCTAACTGAAACTGTCTTGGAGATTGGGTCTCAATGGCAAATTTGGCTCAAGAAGGACATTACTATATATACCGTAAAAACACAAGCTTTGAGACACTTTTTAGGCAAGAGAGACTCAACTTCCTCAGAAAAAAATTGTGGACTATGTGCACCAGAGCAATGTGCACAACTTTTACCCTTGAACCATGTGGTAATCCTTGGTAGGGAGATGTGTAGAGAACCTTTTATGGTGAAAAATGACTTTGTGCAAGTTTGGCATCAGTCCCAAGCTTGACAACTTGCAAGGGGCAAGTATGAGACTTTGTCAAGTTTACAAAAAATGCAAATCTCAGGACTTCATCATCTGTTTTGAGTCACACAGCCTTACACATCCCCTGCTACAATTGAGACTGCACATACAAAATTTCATCTGAAATCACAACTCTCAAACATTTGAGTATAACCATGATTAAGGCAAATTGATGTGGTCATTGTTGTAAACATCAAACAATTTCCCTTCAATTGAGCAGGTCAAACTGATTGCAAGTATAATTTACCATAAAGGATTGATCACTGCACACCTGAACCACAAAACCCACATTACATATGTGCAACAAGTTGAGTAAATTGTTAGTTTTCATGTACAGTCCCCTCCAAGTGATTTACATAATCATTCAAGTTTTGCAGTGGCAGGCCAGGGTTTGTCCCAAACCCAATGATTACAATTCCTAGGTGTGGGGACATGTACATACAGTATTTCCTACTCATCTGGATTCTGAATAAGTAAATCATGTGATACATCATGTAACTTTTTTCAGTTTGACAAAATCCTCCAAAAATTTGCCTACATATACCTTCATAGCTACTCAGGCAATACTCTGAAAGCCATTTGAAAGTAACAGACAGGGTGTTATATGTACATGATAGCTCCCAATTTACTCATCCTGTTGCACATATGTAGTGTGGGTGATATGGCTCAGGGTACCAATTTTACTTCCAGTCATTCTCCCCAGCTCAATTGAAGGGGAGTTGTTTTTGCAGTGCATGCCATACCACTCTGAAATCAAAAATCACCCAACAGGCACATGAACACAATGAAAGTATAAAACTCAAGTTCAAGTCATCTATGTGAATCATGTTATGGAGCTCTCTCACATTCATGATTCAAGAAAACTTCAAGGCATTTAATAAGGTGTCAGATACAATTCCATTTTACAGTCCAAGAAAAATTCCCATGTTTTGCAAAAAAAAAGACCTTTATTGTTAAGGAATGTTTTTTTGGTTGGGTTACAGCCATTCCAACATTACTTTTTGCTTGCTTTTGAAGGAGAAAAAGTTTGTGAGCTTCAAATCTGAGTAATTACTGGATCAAATTCACTATCTGGCTGTATTTCCTTGATTTACAGTCAAATTCACTTAGGGCGCGTTCACTTAAGCAATTTCTGGTGAGAAATCACATTCTGCAAAATTTAAAGTGTCTATTTGGTGGTGTGTTTCATTTTTGCATCAAAAATTTTACAGAATGTGATTTCTGGTCAGAAATTCCTTAAGTGAACGCGCCCTCAATCATCAATCATCATCTTCCACCACCTTCCACCATCATCACCACCATTACTTACCCTTCTCATTTCATGATGGATCAATTCAACCACTCAACCTGACTCAACTCAACCAACTTGACTCTCCAAGTTTCCCTACTCAAGAGTTGAGACTCGCCTCAAAGAACAGCTCAATCAATTTCACCACCTCTACACTTGATTTCACTACAATTTTCACAGGATCCCTTCTGAGATTGTTCTGATTGCATCTAGTGGGTTGTATTTCCCCATTGCTTCTCGATTGGTGCTGATGAACTTGTTGTTTTTATTTGAATAACTTTTTAATGGCTTTTGTTTTCACCCATCTTTGTCTATCCCTCCTTCAACTTGATTATAGTATGTGTTATTTACCAATCAATTGTTTTCCAACTTCAGTTGCTTCACAGAATTATTGTATTCTTTATTTGTGAATCATGTGATTTGTGCATAATTATCTTAGTTATTGACTTACAAAATGGAATGAGTTTGAATCTGAGTAGTTCAAGAAGTGAAAAAGAGTGAGAGATTGAAAGGAACAAGTTTGAGGTGGTGGATGGGATCATAGCAAACTTACCAAAGTCCTATTGTGCATCGGATTCATTAACAACAAGTCGTTTCCAAGGCAGGATCATAGAAAAGTGGTTGTATGAGTGATTGTAGGATAAATTTTGTATGACCATGTCCTTAATGCTTGTATAAGTAAACACTTTATTGTGTCTTTTTTCACAAATTCTCACAAAGCGTGAAATTTCAGATTTTTCAAAAGACCACTTTTCTACATGTAGAAAAGAGGTGTCCATAATGTGATTTCTAGAAATCAACACTAAGTAAACGCGCCCTTACTGATCATGTCCTTACTTGAAGATTATTGGAAACTCATCATTTGTTTGAATATCAATATCAATTCAGAAAAATAAATGCAATGGTTGATTCTGGTTGAGTGCTAACATACTTATACAGGGGCCTAATTCAGTCGCCATAAGCCCATAGGTACTTAATAAAGTACTTGACTAAGTGTGCTCAGGAGCTCAGGTACCTCAGGTCCAAAATGTGAGGTCAAAAAACAACAACAAAAACCGCCAACCCAGTTGGCTCAGCCAGTCATGATAAGATTAAAGAACCTCTCAATCCCCCAAAACGACTTATCACATCTCATTCATCAGTAGGGATGAAACAAGTTATGTTGTGTAATCAAATTTTGCTTTTACAGAGCGGCTTTGGTCAAGACTAGCCTTGAACAACTGTAGTTTGACTTGCAGCTACGTGGCCCTCTCCCAAGCTTGTCACCGGTTCTACACATGAGCAGCAAGCTCACATTCATTAAGCTAGTGTGATATTCCAGCCTATCAGCCAGTGAGCTGATGTGTGTGAGCACAGCCTGTCAGCCAGGTGCTCTGCACCCAAATCAGCTTGGATTACTTGAATCCTCAATATGTAGCACAATAATATTTGTACTTATATTATAATTTGGTGATTGATAAACCACGCCGACCTGAAATCACATATGACACCGGTTTTCCTTAGGTCGGATTCCTCTGGAAGTTATACAGTCCAGAACTTCCTGTAAAGGCTTCAGGAGCTTTCTGATGCTTTCTGAAGCCGGCTTCTGCCATCATGAAGTGTGTAAAAGTGGGTGTCATGATTATGATCGCTGACGCCGACTTGCCTAAAGTGTGTGACGCCGAGTCTAGATCTCAGCGTAATAGATCGTACGGTCTTTGGCTCGTTTTCAAACACTTTAATCGTTGATTTACGATCTCCAACAGCTTGACCGAGGTTTGCCCCAAAAATCAAGCAATTTGCTGTCAGACCCTTGTCAAGCTTTGTTACATCGACTCACAGTTGGTAGACACATTCAAGCACAGTCAACATAGAGTATGACACATATGATAATCAATGGGTATCAATAGGTATTGGTGTTATCTTTGAAGTTCAAGTTGACCAGCAAAAGCGGAGAACGGCCCTTATGTATTTCGATTCATTCTATGTACAATATGTATATGTTAGGATCAGATTGTATAAGACCTCAATAGGTTCCTTTCAGCGAGTGCAAGGACTTGTTGAGTACAAAAGTTCATCATAAGTCCTTTGATGTCCTTCGATGTTTGTAATTTCAAAAGTGATCATCCTCGGCTGGAAATATAGCCATCCCATATGCTCGAGAGCTTTCAAGTGTATCTTTAACTTTAGGATCCGAGATCGATATCTTTAGATCGTCCGCGATCAGTCTCAAAGAAACTTCGGGAATCAAAACTGTCCGGACCCAGGTTTCAGGACTGAGAGGCTTTGCTTTTGCGTGTAGGAGTCGATTCGGAGCTTGGGGGCGCAGGAATTGCGAATGAAGTGTTTGATAAATGATTTCTAAGCCTCTGCCCCCATAGCTACAGTCCAACATCAGCTTGGAATCAAATGAGAAACTGACTTGAAGAACAATACTCACTACCCTGGTTGTTCAAGTTCAAATGTGAGATCTCCGTGCCATACACTATCCATTCAACGTGCTCCGTGACTCTGCAAGATTTGCAGTGCACCATTCAAAAAGGTGCTGTCAATTTGGTGATTGATGATATGTTGCAGATCAGGGACAAATTTCTCTACACGACTGGTATCACAAATAGGTAATGGATGTTAGAAATTCCATATGGAAGCCATATGACAGTGATACTCACAAATCGAGTTATTTACATACCTAGAGAGTTTGTCAAAATTGATCGATGAAGGCCAACCATTCTGTTTCCCTATGGGGATGTATTTTTCCTCAGCACCATGCATCACACAGAATGCGATGGTCTCAGACATCTGATGAAATTTAAACATGTGTTGATTAGAATGATTGGTGTTACATTAAGAACAAAGAGATGTGAGAGTGTTGGTTGACCGAAATAAGACTTACCGGAAGAGAGACTGCATCAGGATTCCCGGGTCGAGGGGTCTTCTTTGCCTTTGGTCGATCGAGAAGCATTTGCATCAGACTGTGAAGTTTTGGTGAGGGCTGTGATGGGAGTGGGTCATTGCAGAAAGGACATTTTGGTATATTGTCATTGTCTTCTTCCCAATCGGATCTGTGTTGGGCATCAGAATTTGAGTTTGAATTGTCTTTGTCTTCTTCCCAATCGAATCTGTGTCGGTTATCAGAATTTAAGTTTGAATTGCCATCGTCAAGTTCAGGACGTAATGTAGTGGCTGATCGATCAACATTGGTAATATTGATTGGTGTATCTGCATCTGGATCCAGCTGAAGTTCTGCCAAAGTCGGTTCGTGCAGTTGAGGTACAAGTGGGCACTTCTTTTTGTTGTGCCCAGAGCTTTTGCACTTACTACACTTAGGGGGAGCTCTTGGTCTAGGAGCCTTTGGTTCGGTAGCTTTTGGCTCGGGAG